>NC_046372.1:36761917-37061917 GCF_011125445.2 Fundulus heteroclitus | reverse complement strand
TAAGCAGAAAACAGGTAACCAAAACAGAATCAAGGTTCTGGGGCTCTTACCAAAAAACAGAGAGATATGACGAGGCGCCACAGGAGCATGGGCATGAGAGTGTAACATACCGACTGATAACTGAGGAGGGAGTGAGACTTAAATAAGCAGACAAACAGGTGAGCGGACGGAACTAATTAACCACAGGCAGGTGGAAACCAGTGACGTGCGGTCAGGGGAGGCAGGTGAGGCAGTGCCTCACCAGCCATCATGGAAAGAAAGAAAATATATAATCATAAAGTAATTTAAATAGTTATATTCATCCGGTGGTTTGTACTAAAAAATATTTATTTTTCATGTAGCTTCACCAATTTCGATTTTTATTTGTTCAAAATCGCTGAATTTTCTTATTTTCCCATTCAAATGCTTGGAAGCGATGCCGGTGAGGCAGCAGCGAGCTCTGCCTCACCTTGGATTGCGCAACCCCTGGCTCTGTGCTGGCTGCTAAGCGGAGAGAGCATGTTGCTGTACGGCGTCAATAAAATGGTTTAAACAAATTTAATATGTGAACTTATTTCCAATAATTTAGCTTATGTATATAATGTACAGTGCTTTTTGTCACCAACTGTGTTTGTGTAACGTGTTTCGTGTAATGAGCGATTATAAACAGCAGAGAACAGGTTCGAGGTGAGGCAGGCAGTTCTCTTGCCTCATGGCAGGGGGCGCTCAAGATCCCAGACGTTCGTCTTGTTCACTCCTCAACTGCCGAGTAAGTGACAGCGAGCTAGGCTAAACGATTCGGGAAGCAAGTCAAGTGCAGCGATAGATTATAATAGAGATAGTGATTTTTTCCCTCTCTTGCATTCATCCATCAAAAACGGTGAGGGATGAATGCAAATCTCCTGGACAGCTTCTCAACTTTTTGGCCGAGAAGGCTCTTGTTGTAACTGTTCCTGAGGCGACAAAGTTGCTCCAGCTCGTGCTTACGGTGCTACTACAGCGTGAGTGGAGCGGTCATTCTCAGCCCTGAAGAGACTGAAAACATACAGCAGGAACAGGACGGATCAAGGAAGGCTTTCTTCCCTGGCAGTGATCTCCATTGAGACAGAGAGACTTTTAAAACTGAAGGAAGATAAGGAGGACTTCTATCGCAAAGTGACAGATGTTTTTGTGCAGAAGGAGCGATGCATGGACTTCATTTATAAGTAAAGGTAAGACAGTAATAACATTTATTTTGTTTTGTTTTTTAAGGAAATGTGAGCTACAGTTTGTATGTGTAAGGATGAGGAAGTGAAACATAACCTGTAAACTGCTGTCAATCTATGCATCTATTTGCAAATCTGATTCTGATGACGCCAGTGCCTCACCAGCTATGAACCTCACCGCACGTCACTGGTGGAAACAATAACGACACTGACACAAGGATAAAACTAAGACCGAGAATAAACTCTAAGCACAGAATAAGAACTAATACAAAGACTGGATTACTTAAAAACAATACACAGACTAAACAAAACCCTAAAACAAGACAGAATCTACAAAGGAAATAAACCCAAAGGCATGAGAGAAGCAACATAATCAAACACTAAACCAAAACCAAAACAGAACATTACAGGTTAGGATATAAAAACACCATTTCTGACACACCAGAACAACTCGCTGAGCACAATTCATTGCCTAAAATAGAAAGAGTATGTCACAACAGCAAACCTCTAAAGTTATGGCTATCCACCTAAGCTGACAGGATAAAAAAAGTGGCCAAGAGGCTTATGGTGACTGCTACCACAGCAAAAATAACACTGTACATAACCCTAGACACGCCATATCCACAGCAAAAAATAGTGTTGGCAGCATCATGCTGATACTTTTCTTCGGCGGGGAAGCATTTCACTCGAACGAAAAATGTATACAGCTAAATAGAGGCCAATCCTTGTTGAAAAACAGTCTGCAAGAAGATAGGGACAGACATCAACTATCCAGAAGTACAGCTAAGCCAAACATAAAGCCAGACCTACCACAGAATAGTTTAGTTCAAAGCATGTGTTAGAATCCAACTGACAGTCTGTGAAGTAAAAGGTGTAGTTCATGGAGGCTATCCATCCAGTCCCTTGAGCTATTTTACAGTAGAATGGCAAAAAACTTCAGTCACGATGTGCAAAGCTGGTAGAAACACACACCCAATAGCCTTGCATCTGTAACAGCAGTGAAAGATGGGTCTAGAAAACATTAACTGAATGCAAAAACTTCTCACCTTCAAGGTTTTTATTCCTTTAAAAGCTGAAAATTATATGTCATGTTTCTTCTACTTCACAATTGTGCACTATTTGTCCTTGTATGGCATATAAAATCGCTATAAAAACATGTTATGAACTCTTTTGCAAAGAAGAGCACAACATATTTAAGGGATCATTGGAAAGTATGTTTGAGTCATGTTTTTGTGAACAATGTGTAATTGCATTGTATCATTTTGTAAAATTTGAAGACAAGCGAACCTAAATGCAATCAAGAATTAGTGTCAAATTTCAAGTAAAGCCTTTTGGTTGAGTAACCCTGCTCTCTTTCTTGCACGTGGACATCACTGTGTGGTCTGGCTAGCACTGCAAAAACCCATCCTGCCCTCACTGGTGATTCAGACTTCTCTGTTGTGGTGGTGCTAGGATTACTCCAGGGATTAGCAGGATACAGGCAGCACCCATCAATGGGAAAGAAATGACAGCTCCCATCATGCACTCTTTCCCTCTTCAACCCTCTTTTGCCACTTCGCGGACTTAAAGCGCCAGAAACAGCAGATTACATGAGCTCAACTGCAGAGGAAGAAGTCACACATTGCGCAGCGGAGATTAGTCTAAACAAACTTGTCTTCTGCTGCTTAGTACCATTCAACCAATATACAGAGAGCTGTCTCTCATGGCCCAGTTTGGACAAGATTAGGAAACTGCAGGCAACACTGCCCTGCCCTAAAGTTAGTAAAAAAAAAAAAAAGTATTTTAAGTAAGATTTTGAAAAAAATGTCATGTTTGTACTTCATATGTCTGGTCAAATTTAAATTTTTATGAGGTTTTCACTGTGGGAAATGATGTCCACTAACACTTCAAAAAACTGGAAAGTCCGTCTCACAAACACCCAGAGATCAGAATCACTTGTGTTGACAAGCTTAACACATGTTATGGTGCAGTTCTTGGTAAAATTGGTCCAGGGCTTACTTTATATGCTTCTAGGACCCCCGGGGATAACAGGAGATCAGGCTTTTCTGTGTGTTTGAACCATCTGTGCCCGTGTTTGTTCAGGTCTTTGCTCGGAACCTTTTAAATTTTCCAGACTTGGTATTAACGTTTGGTGAAAAGCAGCTTGCAGCACAGACACTGTGCCAGTATTTTATTGGGAGGGGGTCTTCAATTTCCCTTCCAACTTTTATGCACTCAAATATCATTTTCTCTCTCATGCAATAAAGTCGACTGCATGCTAAAAAATTGCTTTTCTGTTTTCTATCCAGGTTTATATGAAATAAAACGTTATTCAGTATTAAAAGTTGTAAGCCTGATATTTGGTAAAAACAAAAAAAAGCACATCACTTGCAAGGCAATCAGATGAAAACATCTGACGGAGCCTCCTCTATGCATGAATATCTTAAAAAAAGCAAATCATTTTTGACAGAGGACAGACTGGTATTTGGTTGAAGTTTCCCTTAAACTTGTTATCATGTTATTTTGCAGAATGAAGTTTCTTCCTGCGTTTAGTCTTTGCTATCCCTGAGGTCTTCATCATCCAGCCATTCCTTTTGTCTTTCCATCAAGCACTTCACCTTACCAAGAGTTTGCTATGTCAGAGAAAAAAAAACTGCTACAGACTGTGTCAAAGTTTTTTCTTTTTTGAATGTGTGACAATTTCCTGACGCATAAATCCTTTATCTGCATCGAAATAAGTGTTACAAGTGTTAGAAATCACGTCAGTTGGTCTAATTAAATGTCTTGAGCTAATCTGATTTGAAAAGGTGTTGAGATATCTGGCGAGAAATATGAGAAATGTCAGTGTTTATTAGCTTAAAATAACTCTGCGTCTAAAACCATCAGCACAGCAGACGTTGTGTAGGTGCCGTCTTTCAGGCAGGTCCTAGCAGCACTTCTTATTCAATGTTGTAAATGGACCTTACTACCCACCCAGAAAGCATTGGAATAAATGTGTTATTTATTCCTGTTTAATAATTTACATTTTCTGCTACATTTTCCAAGGACCAAACTCTAATTTTCAACTCTCAGAAACAGGAAACACTAGATAAATTATTTTTCTGACAGGTTGTAGATTGTTATGCCACACAGTAACAAGGTCAGAAGGATTTCAACTTAAACTTTGCTGGATAGGGGGAAAAACCATGTAATCACATCTGTTTCATTCCCTGTTGATTTCTTACCGATGCTATCAGTAGTTATTACATAGAACAGATCTGTTTCTTAACAAACACAGTTTCCCTATAATGAAGAAAGGATAGGATATGGTACAGCTTATTTTTATTGTCTGTTCTGTTTATTAAATTTTCACATATAAAAGCATCAGTTTACAGTCAAGCATTCGGCAGCATATTGCCAATGTAGTTCAGAACAAACAACAAACTTTAATCCACCTTGCCTGTGTAGGTGGAGCCACAGATTTCCACATTATTAATATCAGCCTCCTAGATAAGAGAGTTGTAAATCCTGACTAGTCTTTTCTAGAAGAAAAGTGGTTAATCGGATAGGGCAACACCCCCCAAAAAAGCAGTAAACAAATTAGGAGTAAGACAACCTAATTTCTCCTGGTGACCTTAGATATTGTGTCAAAAACCTCAGACCAGAACCCCTTCAAAGAGGGACAACACTAAAACATGTATGTATAATTTGCTGGACTTTGTCGACATCTGTCACACAAAGGTGACACCGTTTCAAACTTTGGTATAATGAGCTCAGTGAAATTGTGCCTGGCACAAATAGATGACTTTTGTGCTCTTCTTAAAATCTCTCTTTATTATCTCTCCCAAATCTGTGTCCCAAACAGTCTTCAGTCCAGTAGAGGAGCCTAAACAAAGGCTGTGAATATTTGTAGAAATAGTAGAGATCGCCCCCTTCTGTGACAATAAGGGTTCTAAAAAGATTAAATTGCGAACAAAGTTGTGAACTTGAAGATATCCACAAAAAAAAATAGCTTTAGGAAGTAAGAACTTATCTACCAGCTGTTGAAAGGACGCAAAAACAACATCTACATATAAGTCCTTCACAGTTTTGTGTGTTAGGTGCTACCTAACTAAGATGGAGGAAAAATAGGACTTACATCAAGTGGTGCCCTAATGGAGAGCATATGGAGGCCAGAGTAGTGCCAAATCAGTTCCAGATTTCAATGCATGATGTCAAAATCACGTTTTTAGTGTAGCTAGGGATAGAGGAGAGAAAAGGTGAACGCAATAAAGCCTTCAATGTTATTGGATTGGTGGTGTTTATGGTACAGCTTCTTGCTGTATTTTTAGTTGAGTTTTAATAAAGGAGTGCACTCAAGTTTGCCATTAATTAAAACTTGCCGGGTGTTCGAGGTCCTGTGATACCAAAACAAACAAAAAAACAAAGGTTAATAGACGACAAAAAATGTGCTGTGGATTTCTGTTTTAAGATTTCAAATGGCCAAAAAATATATTTTTTTAAAAAGTACAAAAAAAATGTCCATTCTTGAATTGATTTTCGGGGCCACACAAAATCAACCCTAGGTCTGCAAACGGCCCCCGGGCCGCACTTTGGAAACCTCTATCACAAACAGTTAAATAACACAATGATGACAATTCAAGTCCTCTACTTACCAAACAATTTATGTAAAATGTATAACAACCAAAACCTGTTCACGGCACGTTTTATGCTTACTCAGTTTCATTATTAACAAACGTACATTTCAATTAATTACAATTAGCTGAATGGTTTTACTTTAAGTTTCTTCTTGTGATTATTGTAATAGAGTTCATGAAAGCACTTGTGACATCGACTATGAGAGCACTAGCATTTTCACTAACTAGTTAAAGGGGGTACATGGCTAAACAAATACTGTCAATGTGCTGTAGTGTTTTTTGTTAACCCTTCTAACAATTATTGAATAAATATGTTTCAGTATTATATTTATTGTTTAATTTCTGAACATGTTTAATTGATGAACATGACTCCAGGTGGGATGCTCATTCCAGCTCTAGGAGCCAGTGTGTTAAACCCCCGCTGGTGCTTGACTGGGTGTGTAGGGGTTGTTTGTCGCTGCGATAGAAGTGATAGTAGGTCTGTGGTAGGCACAATTAAGTTTTCAGGTTGAAATTGGCCAGCCCGTGATGTGAGGGGGGGCTAAACGATGTTTGAATTGGTGAAAACGGTTTTAAAGAGCAATAATATTTTCCACCTTACAAATGAAGCTAAAGCGGAAGTTCAATTGAAGAAACTCATCGCCTGCCTCCATTCAATCAGAGGCCGATCCACCTCTGATGTGAACCAATCAGCTACGAACTGCACCAACATGAAGCCCAATCAGCATCCCGCGCTCATCTTAAAAGCAACTTCAAATCCACGTCTCAGCCTGCTAACCAGCAAGCGCAAACGGATTGCATGTTGGATTTCGAATCAGATGTCCGATTCAACCCACCCCCAACCCCTTCTCCACCATCATAGCTGAGTTCATCTAGCTTCCAAGACGTTCCTCCATCCTCAACCCATCAGAGTGTTTTCTCCCTTCAGTCTTCAGCACTCCCTATCACCTCGTTATTGGTCCGGCAGAAGACCACCATGTTGGGCCCGGTTCTGCCAGAGGTTTCTTCCCAAAGGGGAGTTTTTCCTCTCCACAGTCGCTTCAAGCTTGCTCATCATGGACACTTCATGTAAACCTGTGTTTATCAAGTTGGACATCTATCTTAAACAGATCACCATATGGACTGAACAAACTTCTTCTATCTCCACTCCACCACCAGTTTCAGACCTGGGGGGGGAACATTCCTGTTCTCATACATCTACTTATGCATATTAAAGTATAATTTAGCATTAATGTTCCTGCCGAGGTCTGAGCGACAAAGACTTAAATTATTGTGTCAATAAAATTCTTCTAATTGCCATTTCTTCTCTGTGAGTTTTTCAGATTGAATTACTGTTAGGTTGACAAACTGATTAAAAACACTCATGACACAGAATTTTTTTTTCAAATGATGATTCAACTTTTTTTGAAAGTGCTGCAGGACTTCTTGAAGTTAAGCCATGTGAACACTAATGATTAAGGAACACTGATTTGGAGGAATCTTATCTTTTCCAGGCCAACACTGACACCATAATAATATTTCTAAAGAAACTGTGAGGCCACAGCCAGCAGCACAGCAGCTTAGTTTATAGCTTAGGAGCTAAAAGGAAGACGCGAGCAGACTTGCTTTGTCTAAAGGTAACACAATCCAGCCTTGGGGTCCCTTCAAGGGCAGCTTTGATTTGAAGACAGCTAGAAGAGATTTTCAAAAACCTCCCCTCCAGCAAATATTTAGTTAAACAGTTTTTAATTTAGACTGCTAAATCCCTATTGATGTGTGGGGAATATTTTTCCTTTTAAATAATGGGGTTACTGATACTTGTTTGTCTCCTGTTTTATACATTGGAAGTTTTTAATTCATGAGAAGAGGAGCACACAAACTTGAGTAAGAATCCCTAAATAGAAGGTAAATGGCTGTATTTTCCAAAACATTAAATGACATCTTTAATCAAAAGAGAGCAGAATTATGTCCCTATGGAAGAGAAAAGAGTGGACCGAAAATGTGCAGAGCGGCAATGAAGACGTGCAAAGAATTGTTCCACCATCGGGCTCCATATAGTCGGCGTTTCATTGCTCTCAGTGTTATTTTAAAGCAATGTAAATTTAAGATCATCTTTTCTCTGGATTTCGAAATGAAAATGAGAGCGGAGACATTAAAGCGTTTGTGGAAGCTCGTGCGGCTAAATGCTCCTCGGCAGAAGCTACCTCGATCTGTCACGCAGAAGGATGATGCACGCTGAAAACACATTCCCTCCCTCCTGGCACTCACATCCATCTCCAGTTTATGGCCACTCTCCCCACGCTGGCACATTTCTGCTCTGACATCCATCTATTTCATCGTCCTGACTAGCATATCAGGGGAGCCTGTCTTGTTTTCCCCATCCTTAAGATGTTCAGAACGTATTCCTGATAGATTTAACCATATGCTTTCTCTTCATCTGAAAGCAGAGAGTGACAAGGAGAAGGTCACCAGTATTTTATTTTATTTTTTCATGCAAAATGATGGGGGCGGGGGGTGGACTGGAAAGTTTGGAGGAGAGATTTATTATCAGGTGATAAAAGAGTGTTCTTCTGAGTTTTTAATAAATATTAGCTGGGAGATAAAGCCGTCACTCTGAACTGACACATTTGTACCGAGCAGCACAACCTGCAGCTCTGCATCTAGTGGCCATTAGGGCAATCAGTGCAGCATATTTCTGAAAGTATCTATCTATCTATCTATCTATCTATCTATCTATCTATCTATCTATCTATCTATCTATCTATCTATCTATCTATCTATCTATCTATCTATCTATCTATCTATCTATCTATATATATATATATATATATATATATATATATATATATATATATAATTTTTTTTTTACCAAGGGAGATATGAAAAGTGTGACATGCCTTTGGATTGAACCCTTCCAGACTTTGATACTTTGCAGAATGACCTTTTGCTGCGATTACAGCAGGATGTTATCTGATGTATTTCTCTACCAGCTTTCTACATCTAGAGATGAAAATTGTTCCCTATACTTTGCAGAATAGCTCAGTCCAAGTTAGATTGCATGAGGAACCTCTTGAGGAACAGCAATTTTCAAATGTCACAGATTCTGAATTGAATCTGATTTAGGTCGGGAATTTAACTGGACCAATCTGACAAATAAACAAGCTTTGATCTACTCTATTCCTTTTTTGGCTCTGGCTGCATATTTAGGGGTCGCCGAGACTCTCCTCCACGCCTCCAGTCTTTTGTAGGTTTTGTTTGACTGCGTCCCTGTTTTTTTTTTTTTTTAGCTTCATCCTTCTCCCCTTCAACACTGAGCACCTTTTCTGTCACTGCTGCAGAAATGCATTCCCGCAGCATGATGCGGCCTCCGCTGTATTTCATGGTGGGGCTGGTTAGTTGAAGGTTGATGTGCAGTGCTACTGTAACTTTCCCACAATGAATACTGGTTGTGATGTAGGTCAAAGAGTTGGATTTTGTTTAACGTGTCCGTCAAAGAGCAAACAGTACTTCTAAGTGCTTTTTAAAATGATGGCAATCTCCTTGCCGCTCTGCCATAAATAGCAGATTTGTTAAGTGGCCAATGTCCAATAGAGATGGGTAACTGGAGTTTTATTTAGTGGGTATTAGAGTGAAAGAGGGAAAATTCAGGTATGTCTATAAAATTATAATATTGTAAATAAATACATTTTTTTGGTTTCTCATTTTGGAAAGTGATACCCATGTATCATATAGATTCATTACACAATGAGTGAAATCTTTTAATTCCTTGTTTCTTGTCATTTTGATGGTTATGCCTACCAGATAATAAAACAAATTTGGTTTCTCAGAAAAAAATGTAGAACATACTCATAAAGTTGAGTGGTAGGAAAAGGTGCACCAGCAGCAGGGAGAGGCAGCTGGAAACTCGTTCTGTCATTCTGCGTCTCTGAGCAAAACAGATTGATCCCTGTGTGCCACTCAGTGTGGCAACACACCACTCCCTAAAGGATGCAATGACAAATTTCTTCTCTGTGGGACAATAAAGATAATTCTTTTAAGGAAAGAACTGGACTATTACTGAGTTATTTGGGGTGCCATGTCACCTGCTGGTGTTGGTCCACTGTGTCCTAGAGCACAAGCAGCCTCTTTCTGCCGGCAGGTTTTATCCAGATGCTGATTTCATTTTCCAGCAGGACTTGGATCCGCCCACATTGCCAAAGGTACCAAAATCTGCTTGAGCGACCATCGTGTTGCCGTGCTCGATTGCCCAGCAAACACGCCTGACCAGAACCCAATAGAGAATCTATGGGGTATTTTCAAGAAGAAGGTAAGGGACACCAGACCGTGGCGATCAGGCGCATTGATGCAGTAATATATGTAAGAGGAGGCCCAACCAGATATTGAGGGCATAGAAATGAGCATACTTTACACAAGCCTGACATGTGCGCTTCACACATCCTTTTTTGATTGAGCTAATGTGATATTCTAGTTTTCTGAGGCATAGAATTTTGGGTTTTCTTTACCTGTAAGCCATAATCAGCAAAATTACAAGAAATAAAAGGTTGAAATATTTTACTCTGTGTGTAATCAACCTCTAAAAAATAACCATTTCACTTTTCGAAATGACTTGTATTTGAATGTACACACCTTTCAGATTTTTCTATGAAATAATTTCTTAAAACCATGTATTATTTTCTGTCTACTTCACAGTCATGCACATGTTTGAGTTAGTCTATCTCCTAAAATCCCACTAAAATACCGACAATTTTGTCGCTGTAATGTGTCAAAATGTGGAAAGTTCAAGAGGAATACATTTCTGAAAGGCACAGAATTTGTTCCTGTCACATTTTTTTCATGAAAGTGGTTCTTAACCTCCTTCATTATAGCTGATAGTGCAGTTGCTTTCGCCTGTATGTGAGGAGCAGGTGAATAGGAGAGGATCTAAATCATCCCACGGCAGCGCCATGGCACACTGGAGCGACCCCAGCACACAGATGCGTCTGCTTATCACTGTGCTGCAGTGATGGAGAAGCTCAAATATGCTCTCAGCTGTAGCTTATGGCAGCCTGCTTCCGTCTCAAGATACTCTGAGCTGTTAGTTATGCGCTCTATGCATAAATATGATGGCTGATCCTCTTTATTAGTTAATAAAGCCCTTTTACATTTGCAGCAACAAGTCTTCAACCCTCACACAAGAGTGTAAGCAAGCAACCTTCAGCCGAGTGATATAACTCAACGTCTGCGACACGTTCCACCACTGAGATGCGTATTTTTATTTTCTTGGATTTTTCTCTTTCCTTCTGAAAGATGTATTTCCCCTCATGAAATGTGTTCCCTGACCCAGACAGATGCACGTAGAAATATATGCACGGACATGTAAGTTTAAATTCTGCTCATCAGATGCTCAAACTAAATGAGCCCAAAGAAGTTGTGTACATTAGAAATCCTGATCCTAAGCTGTAAGTAAAAGTTGCTCTCATGTGTCATGTCAAATCTTTTTGACCATTAGAGGGCACTAAAAATCCACATGGGGCTTTCACACATTTCTGGCCATCAGAAGAAACCACTATTAGTTTTTTTTTGTTGTAAAAGGTTTTAATGCACCAAATAAAAATAAAAAAAACACGTTTGTTTTTTTTTGGAGGTGGCAGTGATGCCTATATGAGGGGTACAGAATATAAGTCATAGTTTGTCTGGGAAAGTTGCAAAACTTTGAATGGAACATTATTTTGACCATTTTTGGGTGAGATGAATGCGCTGCAATGATTGTTATGAAGCATTTAACACAGGCAGACAACAGAGTGAAAGGAGAGCTATTTCTGTGAAAGCTAAATTGCTGCTTTGAATCTTTTTTTTTTCATACTTTTAAAGAATGTGAAAACAATACAATGCGTAAAAATTATATCCATGTTGAATCTAACTTTTTCAAACTATCCATACATCACACATTTGAGGAGTAAAGCTGAAAGTCCACCTCAAACAGTTTTGTTTTTTAAATGTTTGCACTTTTTGCTAATTAGATCTTACCTTTCATCCTCGTAAATGGAAGTAATCTGGGACGGTAAATAGGGGCCTTATTATAAAATCTTGCAACTGGTGGCCAGATGGGTGCTGCCTATAATCTTGCAGTGGCACACCAAAACCAAAAGCCAGACCACAATTTCAGCTTAATTTGGGTCTTAGGAGGCTTGTTGTTGCAAATCTGAACATTTAGCTCTGAAAAAAAAATGGTTTGATCATATTTTTGTCATTAACAGTAAGCGTAGGTCTCTGGGTAAATAAATACAAAAAAAAAAAAAAAAAAAAACTAATTTAATATGGTTACTGAAACTTTTTTTTTCTAAAGACCTTTGGAAGATTTCACCTTGTTACACATTCAACCTAGTTTTAATGGGAACTTAAGCAAAATATAATTTAGGGTTCCTGTTTAATTATAGCTCATCACCCACCAGTCACTATAACACACTACTAACATCTCTTTTTGTATTGCCATGCATTATTTGTTCATTGTTTTCTAGTTATCTGGAGACCAAGAAACGAGTTCTTCAACTAGACACAACACAATAAAGTGTTTTTTTCCAGGACATTTGCATTGCACTATACATGAGCAGCAAATTTGTAGGAGTGCCCCCCTCCCGCCTCGCTCACCCTACTGTCCACTATTAGTGAAGTTGGTGTGATTAACAGTGATTATACACACACAGAAAGGTAAAAGAAACCTTTGATCAAGTATTCCATCATCAGATCTTAAAGCCCGCGTAGGGTTAATCTGCACGTTGCTTCCTGAGAGGATCAGCGGCGACACATGATTACTTTAGAGCTCTGAACGGGTTGCGCACAAGACAGTCTGTGATCTGCTAACTGGCGTTAAGCACCGCAGAGTCCCGTGAGCGGCGGGACACCGGGAGCCCGAGCCAATCTGGTCTAAACGGATCTCTCACCCACCGCACACCTACTTTCAACATTTCTTCACCAAAGGCTCTCCTCTGTCGCTACGCATCGGCTTTTACGCACAGCCGACGAGCGGATCTTCACGCGCTCTCCGTGTTTCATCCTGCAACGCGCGAGCCACGCAGCAACTTTCACTCCCACAGGTGTGATGATGTCGAGCCGGCGAACTGAAGGGATGAGTGACACGATCCGCTCCGTGTTCTGCTGATGCGAAAAAAAAAACTCCTCCGCACGGACGACCGAAAGTAGCTGCCCGCAACAGCGAGCCGCGCAGCGTGCCAAAATGAGCGTTACCTGGCAAAGCTGGATGGTCCCGTTGTTAGTGCTTGCAACAGTACCAGCAGTACTTACACAAGGTAAGCGAGCTGAGAGTAACTAGATTATCTGTTTTATTTCTATTTAATAATAGGCAACTGACGCGTAAAGCACATGTCCGAGTGCAGTGAAATATCAATGGAGCCTCTTGGAACAATCTCTAATGGTAATATAAAATAAGCAACAGAGTATCTTTCTTGACAGGGGGCTGGCTCCCTCTCAGCTAGATCCTGACTAAAACCGCGTTCTCTAAGGTCTGAATAATGAATAAATGTCCCAATTTACACAGCAAACTTTCATCTAGCTCTTCAGTAATACGGCGTTGCAGCAGTCCTAAACTGAGCATAATTGTGTGTCTTACTTGCGGCAAGGAATTGTTACAGGAGTGAGGAGTGCATTAAATATTAAGGACGAAATCAGTGAGGAGTATAAAGACTTGATAGGTTTGTGTTAAAATCATAGGCATGCCTTTATGTACTTGGTACATTGTCTCCTTTGATGTCAGTCAAGAACCCATTTTCAAACACACACACACACACACACACACCAAGGCAAACAGGAAGGAGCATATTTATATTCCCAAGTTGATCAAGAAAAAAATGATGGGGTAAAAAATAATAATAAGAGAAAGCGTGTCACAAAGGAATTAACTGTAAAGCGTGGAAGTGCCTCTTAGAAGGCCATTTCCAGGGAGTGTATGCAAGCTGACTTTTAATAGAATGACAAGAGCTGAGAAATTGGGATAAATCTATTTTTTAAGGAGCTTTAAGAGTTTCATTGAAAATAACAATCCTTACCAATCACTACATAGGCTTAAGGCTTCCACAATCTGCTGCACAGTAGAGTGGTTCGTAGCACGGCGTCCATGCAGCAAGAAGGTCCTGGATTCAAATCCCGGTCTAGGGTCTTCCTGCATGGAGTTTGCATGCTCTTTCTGTACATATGTGGGTTCTCTATGTGTACTTCAGCTTCCTCTCACAGTCCAAGAACATGCCTGTTAGGTGGACTGGTCTCAGTGTGGGCATGATTGTATGTCCTGTTAGTGCCTGTGTTGCCCTGAAATGGACTGGTGACCTATGGGTGGGAATGTATGGTGGATAGATGGATGCATCCTATGGTATTTGTTCATCTTGCCTTTGGTGATTTGCTACAAGTCTCTGAGGTTTGAAGCCCTCCTTGCCATCATCCTGTCAGGACTTGGCCACTGAATGTTTATTTTCCTTCCAGTCGCAAGAAACAAGTTGGTAAAATAGCTAAATCTGCCAGGGGTGTGTGTAATTATGTGGTTATTGCATGTATAAACATCGGGTATCTTCAAACGTAGCTCCTACCCTTTCTGTTTCTGTGATTGTCCTGGAAACATCTTCCTCTTCAGAGCTAGAGAGACATATCCATTAACCCCCCTGTAGAAGAGGAATGGAGAGGGGGGGGGGAGGGCCCATTCCTCTTCTATTCCTGGGACCTTGTAATTTGAATTAGGCACTGAGTTCACATCATGCTGAGGCTGTGAGACGGTCTTGGAGAATGATGCTGCCACTGGGTCCTGTGCCTATGGTTGTAAATTTATTATGTGTATCATTGTATTGTGTTATTTCCCTGATTAAATAGAATTCTATATATGGATTTGTGCCTCTCTAAAATATATTATCTTAACTTAATCTCTTTCCGCTGCAGACTGCCTTTGAAAAGTTACCTTTCCATATTGCAGGAGTTGGCAAAATTGTATGTGTGTATCCCAAGTGAACAGCTAAATGCTCTGGAAACATCAGAACTATTTTTTTTATTTAAAAAAGACCTTCTCTTTGGAAAACTGTCAGAAGCAAATAAAACATCTACAAAACCTGAAATGCCCTGTTAAAGATAGATCCTCTGCAAAGACGAGTCAAAGGGTTAAAAACAGACAGAACTAAAACTTGATCAAAATGTTCTGTCTCACAGGTGCATGATAAATGTTGGCATCGTCTGGGCTTTTGCCAAGGCTTTTTCATTCCAACATACTGACAGCAAGCAAATCACCTCATATGTGAACAACATTTAATCTCTAAAACTACCTGTAATAGCAGTCTAAACGAAAAAATATCATCTTTTCATCTCACCATTTACTAATTAGAATGCAAACACCCGAATCAGACACACATTGCCTTCCGTAAAGCTGTTGGGATTGTGAAGTTGTTTTGCACATATGGTAAAAGCCATCAGTGCACATTAGGATTCACCAAGGATTTTCAGGCTTTAAGCATTTTAATGGAATGATACAAAGATTGATTAAAACTCTAGGAAAGATGCTTTAAGACAAACACACTGAACAGATGCAGAAAATACAAATTGCAGGGGAAATACTGTTCATTAACACTAATTTACAAAATACGTTTAAACTTTTTATTTTTGCATTTCAAATAAGCAAAGATCTTCAACTTAATGAATAAAGTAATTGCAAGATATAACAGAAGGCCTCACAAACTGTTCTGTACGCACTGAGATGAGACATAGTCCACATCATAGCTTTGTTTCGTGTTCAGCTTCAGTGAATATCTTGAACACACTCATTATGAGCTGGAACATTACACTACTTTCAGGCTTTGCATAATTAATTCAAACAGTTCTTTTTCCTGATCATACAAAAACAAATTCATTGATTTACAAAAGAAAAACTGGATGCACAAGTTTGAGTTTACATAAAATGTTAAGTTCTCCACACAAAGTCTTGATTATAGTTTCAAGTCCTTTTTTTTTATATTGCTTTCTTTCTTAGAATGGGAGCGACATTCAAGCTAAGCTTTAGGTCCAAACATTTTCCCTAAGGCTGCTGCCACATGGAGAGCTTAATGTTAGTCTTAATTCTTTCCAAGTTCAACCACATAGCCATGAATTTGATATGGAGGTGAAGAACTGAACAATATTTTATCTATGCTGCTAAGTTTAAATTCAAGTTTTATAAATTAGGAGATCAAAAATGCATACAAAGGCTAAGGCTCAGCATGGTAATATATTTCATATAGAGATAATTAAATATATCTAGAAAGAGTATAAGGGTAGTAGGACATGAAGCAGGGGCAGCATAACGGAAGACACCAGTACAGAACAGTGAAAACCAGGGAGCTTATATACTGAGGCAAGGGTGGAGAATGACATTGGATCCAGGTGAGCTTAATCAGGGGAATGTTGAACTGCTGTAAGGGGAGAGTGCTGAGCATGTCAACTGAGGGAAGGAGACTAATTAACACAGAAAACACAACGAGAGATTAATTAAACACAAAGGAGAACAATCCACACTCTCGAGAACAGACGAAAATGCACAACCAGAACACAAGAATAAGTAAGAAGCTAAACCCAAAGTAATGAACTAACAGGACATGACCTAAGTATATTAAATAATACAGAGGAATGGACTTATTAGGAAAAATGCAGAGGACAATAATCAAGAACTCAGAGACAATCAGAAAAGAAACACAAAGCACAAACAAACCCAAAAACCACAGCTGGGTCATGACACAATGTACCATAACCACAGTGAGGCGCTCCCACAGCATAATGAGGCCATCACCATATATAGAAAATGGTAAATGGCTTGTACTTGTATAGCACTTTATCAAGTCCAACGACCCCAAAGAGCTGTACCCTACATTCAGTCATTCACCCATTAATGCACACATTCACTCCCTGACGGTGATAAGCTACAATTTAGCCACAGCTGCCCTGGGGCAGATTGACTGAAGTGATATTAGACAAATTATGCAGTGTTCTTAGATTTTAACAACTTGCATTGACTTATCCAAGTTTACTTAATGTCCTTGTGACCAAATATCGCATCATTGCCATGTTTGAGTCCCATATGACATTCGCTTTGTCTGCTGGCCAACTACAACATCTGGCCAAGAAGGAAGGTTTCCTATTTGGAATAGTTTTTATTTTTCTTGATCAGTACCATTTTAAACCCTGGCAATGCAAAAATCAGTTCACGGTGGACAATGGCGTTTGTGTTTCAGTAGTTTCCAGTTCCTGTGGAAGCGGAAAACTTCACCATGCAGGTGCACTTTTTATAACAGCTCTGCCTCTGTTCAGAGGTTCAAGACCATAGTCGCTTGGGATCAAGACATTGATGCCAAACACACATCCACAATTGTTTTGGAAGGAATAAAGCTATTTAAAAAGCTTTTAGCTTGTCAAATTTAATACATCACATTTATTTCTACACAGAGAATGATGATCACAACACAATGCTTTATTGAAGAGAATAAAATACTTGTTTCTGGCTGGTCTTTTAAAATGCGTCTGACATAATGTAATAAAACAGAAGTTCTGTTTATAAAGGAAAGAGCGTTTAAAGGCGGTTGGGAGCATCTGCGCTGATGTTATCTCACTCGGCTGAGGAGGAGAACCATTCCAGGTTTCCAGCTGAGAAATTGGAGGGGCTTGAACATCTGGAACAGTTGGTGCAGCAGATTTGCTGATATGTTTTTCTGCTGAGAGCAAAACTTTCATTTGGATAAAGCCTTCACCGATTGCTTGATAGATATCTAAAAACTATCGGCAAAGAACAGTTCGTTTCTGAGCCCTGCCATTTAGAAATAGTTCCCACAAAGCCTGGAACCAAACAGATCACATGCTTCTAGTGCGTTCCATTTGTCCCCTGTAGTCGGGATTCTCAACCTCTGGGTGGGAAAATTTAACTGGATCAGCCCCTAAAGTCATTATTATGAGTCAGAAAGTTGGTGCAGCAGGATGGTACCCGGCATCGGCATTCATGATGGCTGCTACCCACAGCCACATTGAGTACTTTGACTGTTTGTAGCAGCTCTCTATTATTTATGTAACATTTAGTCAGTCGTACAGGAGCTACCTTTCAGTGTTCATCAGACAGGACGTTTATTTGAACAAAATACCACCTAGAACAGCGTTATTGTCATTATTACTGTTTTAGCAACATTGTGAGTGTCCATGTTTTTTCCTACTGTCCAACGGAGGGAAACTGGAACGCAAAAAACGGCGGGGATGACGTAATCTGCGTCTCGAGAGTTCTGACGCACCGTTCATTAAAGGGCCCCTCTTCAGGTTTTGTGGTCTGAAAAAAAAAAAGTCTGAGATTACTCAAGGGTGATGAATGATCAGTGGAGCTCAGCTGCAAAGAGATGATCAAGCATGGATATTTTGTAACTACATCAGAGCTACAAAGGTTTTATCCTCTTTTTGGCCAAAGTTAGCTAGTTTATATTTACTCCAAAAGGAGCTTCTGCCAGCTCTGGTTTCAAACAGCACATCTGTCACTGTGGCCTCTGGTAGGATAAGCCACCACAGCAGCCCAGATTCAGGCTCCAGTCTCTTCCTCACGCGGCGCGGCACCCACTCAGCAAACATGAATGACACTCATATCTGTGTGGGCAAGAAAGAAAAAAAAAAAAAAAAAAAGAAAGCCATGTGGCTGGCTTCCTCTGAGGGCTGCTGGCTTAAAATGACTGTGACATGTACAGTGTAGTCAGCCCAGTGTGAACAGTCCAGGCCATCTTGACAGGCTTTTTAGCTGGTGTAGATGAATGAAGATGAAAAGCGGATGAGATAGATAGATGACAGAGGGACTCGTCAAATGCCAGCAGCCATGACGGGAGATGACATGAATGATTTTTGCTTTAAACCCTCCAAACTGAAGACACAACAATCAATAATTCAGGAATAAACATGCTTTCTGTGACATCTCCTAACATTTCACAGATATATGGTACTCACATTTAGTTCCAGGCTTTATCTTTTCAAAGATGCTGTACATTTTTGCTGTTGTATGTGAATCTATAAAAACACATTTGATTCCTGCCAGATGTGTTGCTCTGTGTTTTTATTGAATTGAGCAAAATTTGTTGTCTTTTTACCAACTACAAGAAATACTTTTCAAACAGGTCAGTTTATGGTCTGCTATTCTACTTTTTTATAGTTCTTGTGAAACAGACATAAAAAATAAATTAGGATCAATTGATCCTAATTTATTTCCAGTGAAAGATAAGAAGCGTCCAGTGAAGACCAGATAACATTTATTCTGCTGGTCAGGTGTTTACAAGAAAAGTCCAAGAAATATCTTCTTTTCGTCTTTTGTCATTGGTCTTATCTTCTGAATGTTGGTAAATGGGTTGCTCTTTTGGTATTATCTTATGGATATGAGGGGAAAAAACACAAAAAGTAAGGCAAAAAGATTTTTACCTTTAAAATTTTAATCATATATCACAGTGTCACCGAATTAGCAGATATGCTTTTCTTTTTGTCACATATGGACAAAGTATGTGCTGCTGAAAAACAAAGGTTATGGTCTGCCTAAAACTGGTTAAACCATACAGTTCAAACTGTTAGACACCAAAAGTTGTAAATAAGAAAAAACAAACAAAAAGCATAGATTTTTAGATGTGAACAATTAAAAAAAATGTTAAAATTAAAGGTTCTTTGATTAAGAGCTAAGTGTTTCCTTACTGATGCAAAAGCTTCATTTTAGTTTAATTTCCCCAATATTTCTCTAAAAAAATGCTGGTTATTAGTGAGAAGAGTTTGTTTACAAGCCCTTTTTGTTTAAAATATATTTTGTGTTAGTTTTTGTAGGCAAAAGTACAATTGAGATTCTGATTACTTTATGCAATTCTTTTTAAACATCAAAATTATTATTCCACTTCTGTACTTTTACCAGAATACTCATGTTATAATGGTACAATAATCAAAAACAAACACCAAACCTGCTTAGGTTATAGATAACGCAGATATATATATATATAAAAAAAGAAAAAACGGCTCAATACTTCTTTACTGAATCCATAAGAATAATGAAACATAAATAAAGTGGTCCTTGTGGTGATTTATCAACTGTACAAACACATTTATGCCAATATTTTTTTAAAGAGATACATTTTCCAGATGTGTGTGTCTGACATCCTACCTTTTCTGCACAAAGACCATATTTCATCCCATGGAGGAGGATCAGCGAAGTCCAGTCGGGGTTTTTTTGTTCAATATGGTGGCCTGCTAATGGTTATTACAAAATACGACCTGAGCATTTTTATTCTTTAAAATTGACGGAAGGTCTAAGATTTAATGTTAGTACTCCCTGTTGATTGATGGAGTGTCTATGCCCGCATATTGAAATGTGAAATCTGGTGTCTGTAACTCAGCCTGCATTTCAAAAGGTTACTTCTGTCCAGTGATCTTACTAGAACAAAGTTTTCTGTGGATGACGATGGAATTTCTCTCTTAAATAAAACAAAAGTAAGTTTCTTGTGGAAAATAAATGTTATAAGAAAACTGGCTGTGTTTGGGGGAAAAAAATCAACTGCCATCAGAAATATGCCTTGTACTCCCCTTCCTTCCATCTTAATGTCACTTTCTGTGATGCACGTACCGAATAGAAAGGAGAAAACTTCATCATGCAGGTGCACTTTTTATAACAGCTCTGCCTCCCTTCAGAGGTTCAAGACCATAGTCGCTTGGTAAACCATTAAAAATTTCATTATGATATTGATGTTTAAAATGGGATGCATCAACTTTTACTAGTAATATTGTTTGTCATTCTTGGTAAGAGAAAAGGGGAAAGCTTAAGGTTTAAGGTTAAGCTCAGAAGCCTTTTTAATTCTTTGATGCCCTACTCAGCAAATAGGTTGCCCTTCAATGGCCCCTCTGCTAAAGTATAGCAGTTTGTTACCAAATGTAGATGGATTTTCTTCCCGTTGGTTCTACTTTTTTTATTTTTCCAAATAGTGCACCCTATTTTTTCAGTAAATTGTAATTTCTTTTTTTTTTTTTTTTATCTTACAGATCTAAACAGCAAGGAAGTCACTGACATTAAGAGTCCATTGTCTTTTCCTGTCTCCCTGCCGGTCAACTATGAGGTACGAGATGCCGACTACCTCTTCCTCAAGGAGGCTGGACAGGACTTCATGAGGAACTCCAGCATGCAGAGTCACACCCAGCCCTTTGTTTTATTAAGAGCCAGCCGCCAGCCGGTTGTCAATGCCAGCTACGGTCCCGTGTCCACAGAGAGACCCGTGCCTCTCGATCTGGTTCAGGCTGTGCAGCTCTTTAACGCTCCAAATGTCTTTACATTTAACTGGAAAATCCAGGCCTTTGTGCTGACGCCTCGGGTTTTCTCCTCCAAACCCAAAGTTCGGGTTCTCTTCTACGTCGCAGGCAGGGATTGGGACAGAGGCGAGGGAGCCGTGGATGAGCTACCTTGCGTGACGGTTTTCGCTTTCTGGCAAACGCAGGAGGTGAGGGGTTCTTGCGCAATCGGAGGCGAGAGGGGAACTTGCATGGCTGAGCTGTCGCCTGAGCCTGGCTGGTTCGCTGCAGGGTCAGAGGGCATCAGCAGGGAGAGGCAGGATCCGTCTGTCGGGAACCCTGTGGAGCTGTACTACCAGGCCCAGCCCAGGGTCAATGGGAAGTGTTTTTCTGTGAACGGAAGCCGCTGGAGCGGCTCGGCGCAGCCGGCCGAGTATGTCCCTGTGACTCCTATGCAGAGGATCGGAAGCGTGCAACTTCTGCAGATTCCCAAAGGGATGGCGACGCTCTCTCGCCTCAAGCTAGGGAACGCCATAGTCATTCGGACGTCATCCAAGCCTCTGAAAAAGACCGACATCGCCACCTTCTACATACTGATGGCCGGCTCCGCTCAGCTGACTAACTTCACTCTCAGGTACAGCTGTGTTGGTCGCTTCACTTCGGTTTCAATCAAGTGCCGCTGCACAGAAAACGAAAATCAGAGACTTTCACTCACAGTATTAGTCATCTTCCCTAATTCTTGCACTAATCCACTGGCATCAAAAATAAGGCCATGTCAGGGGCACTGAGATGTAACATGGATTATGGCATTTCTCTGAAAATATCACAGGGATTTTTTTCAGTGAAGAGGGCTAGATTACTTGCTCTAGTGCAGCCTGATGACATTAAGAGCTGTTTCAAGAGCGGTAGTCATCACGGTTAATGTGGATCAAATAAAGTCACGTGTGAGTCATTGTTCCTAAAGGGATATATGCCCAGCATTTGTGCTATGTTGGTGTATGAAAATCATGGAGATTAATGGCACGGCTCAGTCAACGGCTGAGTGGCCTTTTTATTTTATTTTATCTTGCAATGTGACTACATGGGATCTTTAGTAAATGTATCCCTGTGGAGGAGTCTGCCTCGCAGCTGTAAAATCAAATTTGTTTCAGACAGCTGCAACAAAATTACCTTTCGTATCTCTCTAAAAAGAAACGTTTGACCACTTGATGTGTATTCATCTTCAGAGAAATGTTGGGCCTTTGCGAACCTCTTCATACCCTTTTGGCTGTTTCATTTTTCATCTCATAACTCATTACCACCCCTAACCAATCTTATTGGCATTTTAAGCAAATTACAGAAGCACGTAATTAACTGAAAGGATATAGATGCAAGTTTTTTTTTTATATATATATAAATTAAAATCTGAAAGGTGTGGTGTGCATCTGTATCCAGCCCTTCTCGGCTCATTATAGAAGAATTATTACAGCTGCAAGTTTTCTGGTAAATCTCTCTTCCAGGTTTAAACCTTTTCTAGACTGAAATATTTTACTCTTCTACATTTAAGAAAATGTTCCAGTGTAGGTGGACATCCTTATCTTGGTAGGTTTGCAGTTTCATCTTGCTCTTTACATTTTAGAAGACGGAATGAACAGTGCTCCATGAGATACTAAAAGCTAGCGATGCGGTTTTAACTAATCCTGTTTTAAGCTATTCCACACCGATCTGCTGTGTTCTTTGCTCTTAATGATGCTGTTTGATAGACAAACAACAACAACAAAAAACACATTAGTGAACCTAACGGAAGATGTGAAAAAGTGCAGTGGGGTTGATTACTTGCAAGACATGGCTTTTAAAAGACGAAAGAAAAGGGAAAACATGATTTGCTCCTTTCCCATGAACTGTCAGATTGTTTTCCTGTTATCTCGGAAATGATGCAATATGGGAGAGATGTGGCTCAAAAACTGGAAGTAAAGTAAATTAGACGCATCCGACCTGCTCTCACGGTTTCATTTAAGTTTCCACGGTCATCTGCAGCCTTTTGTTGTCTTCACCCAGTCAGAGATCAAACAGAGCCACGCCGCAGTAATGCTCGATTTGCTGAGGTTGGTTGTCAGAACAGACAGAGCAGAGATTACAGACCGATTTTTTGTGTGTGTTATTATTCAAGACAGGAGCTTCTATACTCCGAGGAGGTGAATAATGATATGTCAGGAGGCATGGAAGGCTCGTTCTCAAACAAGACGCACTTATTAACTTGGTTTGTTTGAGCAGGTAATAGATCTGTCTGGGGTTTTGAGCAAAGTTTCCTTGCTTAAAACCTGGCCCCTTAATGGCCAATGAAGGCCGATGTTCTTCTGTTAGTTTGTTCCCTGACAATAGTGACATAAATGCTAACACCCATTGAACTGTGACGCTAAAGCCACTGACTTTAAAGGTTTTTGCTGGTGTTTTTATAAAACATGTTGAGGCCAGCATGGCGTTTTGCATAGTTGTGAAGTGAAAGGAACAGGATACGTGGTTGTCAACCTTGTTTTACATTAAAAAATCAGAAAAAAATGTATTTGCATTGAACCACGTCTGATGCCTCTAATTACTAAAAAGAATCCACCTTTGAGTCATTTAATCCTAATAATCAGCCCAGTTGTTCTGTGAAGCTCTCAACTGTTTGCTAGAGAGCATTACTGAACAAAGCGCATCAGAAATACCAAGGAACACAGCAGAAAGGTCAGGGAGAAAGTTGTGAAGAAGCTAGAAGCGGGTTATTAAACAATATCATACGCTTTGAACATCTCACAGAGCGGTGTAAAACCTAACATCCAAAAATCAAAAAAACGTAAGTCCCAACTGCAAACATTCCAAGATGTGTCCATCTTATAAACTGAGAGGCCAGGCAAGGAGCGCATTAATACAGCCAGAGGCCCATAGTAACTCTGGAGGAGCTGCAGAAATCCCCAGCTCTGGTTGGAGAATCTGTCTAAAGATTTATTACTATTAGTCATGTAGTCCACAAACCTGGTATTTATGGATGAGTGCAAAAGGAAAGGCATCAATGAAAGACAGACATAAAAAAGTCCTTATAAACAGTTCCTCACAAGTCATGTGTGGAAAAAAAAAAAAGATTCCGGTCAGATGACAACAAAAATGTGTTTTTGCCAACATGCATTTGTGGTATGTATGTTGGAAAACTCTGAACACACAACAGTGAAACATAGTGGTAGCAGTATCATGGTGTTAGAAATGCTTTTCTTCAGCAGGGACAGGGAAGCTGGCTAAATGCAAATCCTGGAAGAAAAGATGTCAGTGGCCGCAAAAGTCTTGAGGCTGGGCAGGAGATTAACCTTCTTGCAATTCAACGGCGCGAAACATGCTGGCGGCAAGTCGGATCAAACCGGCCCAGTCAAAGTCTAAACCTTGAATCCAACTGAGAATCTGTGGCAGGCTTTAAGTTTGAGCCCTTTTCAAAACAATGAGCCAAAATCTTCAGTCTCTAGTTGCCAAAAGCCGCTATTTATAGATGTAATCCAAAAGACTCCACAACAATTTTTTATTCAGATCTGAACAGAGGGAAAACAAAAAAACCCTCACCATGTATCCTTTTCACACAGTTCACAATTACCCTCCTGAAAAAAACAACAACACAGAAAGCTTTGCTGTAACCTATAAAAACCTGACAAAATGTGAAGACGTTCAAGGGATGTGAATACTTTTGCAAAGTGCTTTATTCTGTCCTCGTACATTTCACAAGCAATACATCATGGAACATGAAGCCCTTACAATGTCTTATAAAATGTATAGAGTTTTTCACACATGCTTCAGCTGAGGTGAATAGGTGAGCAGAACGTCATGGTGTATGAATCAACCTCTCCAGTGGCGCTGTACATGGTGAAAAACAGAAAGTGTTGACTGCATGGACAGTGGAGTCTACATGCATTAGGAAAAAAAACATAAACTCAAATAAACTTCAAATTTAAGGGAACATTTCTATGACTAACCATTAGATTCTATAGGAGAACATCCATGTAGTTTAAAAGGTGAGGTCATCTATTTTGCCTTAATCATCTTTTTTTTTCTTCCAGTCTCTTTATTTTAGCTGAAACAATGAAGCTAAAAACGAAAAGTTAATTTCCCCCCCCCCTCTTCAACCTGTCGCTTTTAATCATTGCCGTCTTATCTCATTTACTTAGTCACCCAAAAAGAAACCCAAATTAAAATCAGATAACCATGACGCAACTTCACTTCCACTTCTTTTTTTCTCCCCTCCTCATTTTCCTCAGTTCCCTCTGTGTGTCTGCCGCTTTCTATATTGGAAGATTGACAACATCATTATGAATCATTTTAGGAGGCTGTCATGTCTGTGCTGTAGGTTTTGTTGTCCGGACTCGGAAACTTTCTTTGCATCATCCTGTAAGCGCTGTGCACTCAGTGCTCTTCCCAGCCACACAGCGCCACATCGCTGCCCTCACCCATCTGATCTCCATATTAACAAGCTCTGTGCAACTAGACTTCAACAGATGTCTGTGTGCTCTATCACTGTCTGCATATCCCATTAAGCTCTGCTTAATGCTCTCTCGTCGTCATATCTATGCCCAGAGTCCAGGGATATACGCACATTTAAGGTGGGCTGAGCAAAAATAAAACAAAAACAAACAAAAACAGGCGGCCGTTCCCTAGTTTCAGCCGAATAAATCTCTTGGTTTATGCGACTCTACTGATTTCATTCCACTACTTAGTGGAAATTAGAGGAATGTCTTTAATCATGTGGTTAAGAGGCTTTAACTGCAAACCCAAATGTATTGTTTTTATTGCTTTTTTTTAACCTTTTGAATCATCTTAAGGAAACATTTGGAACATCTATATGACACTGTTCTTTTAAGCCTTTCAACCTGGAGAGCCGATCCTTCATCTGTGTAACAAATGGGGCTTTTATATCCATTCTGAGGCCTGCCGTCCCCGCCATCTGGCAGGAGTTTTGGCATGGAGGTCCCCCCAACTCCCCAGCTCCATGAGAACGATATGCACGTCTTCGATGGCTCGCCATCAGACTGGCTAAACGTTGGACATTTGCCTGCATAATTAATGACTGCATCTGTTTCCGATTTCATTGGGGTTTGCTGGTGGTGCTGCGGCTCCGCAGCGACATATCCGCACAGTTCGATTGGGAAAAATGTTATCGGAGGAGAAGTAATTACGGAGCAGCTCCATATTAGCGTTGGTAATGGAATACATAGGGGGTTGGGTGTCCTATTTACACAAAGGAAGATTCTGGCATTTGCTTATTCGAATTTTGAAATAATTATACCGCCGCATATCAGTCTGAAAAACACTTCATTTTACAATTAAGTCTGTCTGGGAAACTGAGCTGTAAACCAAAATGTCACGACCTCTGCCTGTGTAGTGATAGGGTGTATGCGTTTGTACCCCAGTTCTCATGATTAGCACAGTGGCTCAGGGCTGGGAAAAAATAATCACACCCCTTGAAAACTTTCACAGTTTGTCACGCTCCAACCACAATAATTTCATTGGGGTTTTATGTATATCAACAGAGAATAGTGCTTAATTATGCAACAGAGAGCAGTGCACATTTGTGCAGCCAGAGGAAAAGGATACCTGGCGTTCAATGTTTCTCCCCCACCCCAAACAAAAAGAGAAAAATTCTGAAATGCAATTGCATTTTCAAATTCCAATTTATTCATAGAGCATATTAAAAAGAACAGCAAGTTTAAGTGATGTACAAAACTAAGACAAAGAGATAAAACCAACACATAAAACACATGTTTAAACACATAAAAAAATAAAAAATAAAACTGAGACAATTAAAAGAGCATGTCAGCGCACACTGGACTACACGCTATTGCAAAAAGATATTTTTTTGAATGAGACTAAAAAACAGGACGTAATGAGGCCTGTTAGTATTTTCATCTAATATATTATGTTATTTTGCCCAAGTTTCCCAAATTTTGGGAGACACAACAGAGACAGATCGATCTCCTCCAAGTTTGCGCCTAGTTTTTGGGATAAATAAAGGCAGCAGGTCACCTGATTTAAGGGCAAACTATGGAAACTAAGCCTTGATGATTAAACCAGGGAAGTAAAGAGGAACCAGACCATATAGGCATTTATGAGCCAACATTAGTTGGCAAATTAATTCTACGATGCACAGGGAGCCAATTAAGGGAGGACAAGATACTGTAGGTGAGATGTGCTCATTTTTGTGTTTACCAGTTCAGACGGTGTTTTAAACAAGCTAAAGTTTGGACTGACAATCCTGACTGAGCCAGCATAAAGTGTAATAGCCAAGACATGGTTAGAAAAAGGCATGTATTATTCTCTTTAAGTCATTCCTCGACAAAACTGGCTCAAGTTTTGCTGTTTGCCTTAATTGGAAGAAACACTGTTGCATTACAGAGCTGATCTGTTGATTACATTTAAAATCAGAGTCCATAATTACTCCCTGACTTGTTACGCGATGTTTGATGTATGACTCGAGGCAACAGAAACTAATATGTGGGTGATGTGAGGTTCTATTAGAGCTGGATGAAATAACCTTTGTTTTGCTTTCACTGAAGCTCAATAAATTTGGAGCCGTTAGAGCATTTCCAGGCAAACATTGGTTATTAATATCAGCCTAGTTTTACTTATGGGACCGATAACGATATGTTAAAAATTAGCTTATACCAATGTGAATGCTGATATATTTATATGATGTGTATTCTAAAAAGAAAGAAAAAAAAAACATATGTTATGGGCTGGGCAAAGTGAACCATACACAATACCTTGATGTTTTTAGGCTGATTTCCGATATGCAATATTTATCTCGATATGTTGTCTTAAAGTAATTATAAAAGGCATCAAAGCTTTATCCCAAATGTCTCACAGGCATATTTTTAACAAATAGCTGTAGATAAGATGAGAAACCGCTGAAATATAACCTAGTGGAATACATAAATGTAAATTATACTCAAAATAAATGATATAGCCTCATCTTGTATCTCTTTTAAAGAACTCTCAATATTGTTAAAATCTCGATATATTACCCAGCCCTATTTGAACTTTTGATACCTTGTATATTATTTAATCATTCCCAAAACAATACTGTAAAGCCTTCTTTACTAAGCATTTTGCTACAATATTTTAAAGTACAAAATAAAGAGAAACAACTGCTGTTAACTTGTGATGCTAACAGTAGTAGTAAACAAATCCCCCTGGTTTCTGAACGTGGAACTGGAACAGGGTTAAAATGATTGATGTAATTCTTAGATCCCAGTTTTGACAGAATTTAAATCATTTGTATTTAGCAAACCACTAAAGGCCCACTGATTACCACTGGTGGTACATTTATTACAGGATCCTGGGTCTTAACCCATTGTCGCCATGGCTGTAAGTTTAGGGTCATGTAATCTGAAGTCTTTTTTGTCCGTTAACAGATATTCTTCAAACAGTGCCTTTTTTTTCCAGCTTCATCTGTGTACCTATCATCTAAAACCAGCTTCCCTGTCCTTACTGAAGAAAATAATCCTCACAGCATGAGTTTATTTGTCCCATCTGGGCTAGACTATATATTTTCAGCTCACCAGAACACATGTCTGCTGTGTCCCCTATAGCTGATGGAAGAGAGAAAACATCATACTACTATATTATACTGAGATTAAACCATATACATGTGGACTCTGTTCATTAACTGCTTGAATTATGACAGCAAATTAGTGTCGGTACACTTTATTTAGGCGTATCCACGTAAAGGGAGTGAAAGCAAACACGTACTGCCATAGTGATGTTGAGAACATCCTGATCTTATTCCTTGAACCTCACAATCAAACTCTCCTTTGTGTCAGTGTACAAACTTTCAATAAAATACATTGAAGTTTCTGCCTCTAATCTGATGGAATGTGCAAAAGTCCAAGAGGTGTGAATACTTTTGCAAGACACTATAATTTAGTATTTGTCCATGAGACCATGTGCAACTGAATTATTATTATTATTTTTTTAAAGCTGTACCAGCAGTCATAGCTTACCTGGTCAGAAAGTGAGATGGATGGCTGTAGCAGCACCTGAGAGCTGCCTTTCACATGCACTGTCAGCTTGAGTCCGCGCAGCCATCCATCTTCTCTGCCCCGGTGCCTCGCCCTGCCCGCTGCCTTCCTCGGGGCCCACTAACTAAAACCATGGAGATGGTTTTCTGCTTCCAAACGTTCAAAAACTTAACGCCTCTTCCAGTCGCAGGGGAATCTCTTTTATTCTCTCTCTCTCTTTTTTTTCTTCTTTTCTACAAAAAAAGGGACTTTAGATAAGATTTCTTGTTACTGCCACTTTTTATTAAGTAAACCTGCTCCACTTGGCCCTGATACATGGAGGTGTTCCATCATGGCAGGCCACCATATTCAGAGGCAATTACTAGATTAACCACCCTGTTAAGCTTTCTCATTATTACTCTGAATATTCCATCCTTCTCTTCCCCACTGATTGCAGTGCATTAAAGGTTTTAAGGTTTCCCTGATTGAAAGCAAACTGCACATTCCCGCCGCAATTATTATTCTCAATAGTCAGCAGAACTGCAATTAAATCTAAAAGAGGTTATATATTGCTAGCTAGACCAACAAAAGAGGGAAACGGTTTAAAAGTAGAGAGAAAAAAGTCAAACAGCTGATTTTCAATAAACAAATGGTGCCTTGCAAAAGTGTTCACACCCCTTGCCGTTTTTTTTTATGCGTTGTTGCCTTACAACGTGGGATTAAAATGGATTTTTTCAGAGTTTGATCCATTTCATTTTAAGAGCAGGCTTACAACTTTGAAATAATACACATTTTTTTTATTTTATTTTAAAGCAAAGAACAAATAGGTAGAAATTACAGACATCTTCAGCTTGCACAACCGTTCATCCGCCTGAAGTCAGTACCTGGTAGAGCCACATTTGGCAGCAGTTCCAGCTGTAAGTGGCACATTTTGCCACATCTGGGATCTCTGCCCAGTCCGCAAGACAAAACGATGGTGGCCAGGAAGTGCTACTGTGCAAAACTGCTCCAGATCCTTCATTTTGGAAGATTCTCACTTGTAACTGCAATCTATAAGTCTAACCACAGATTCTTAATTGGATTGTGGTCTGGACTTTGACTAGACCATTCCAACACATCAAAACGTTTCCCCTTAAACAGAGTGTTGCTTTAGGAGTATGCTCAAAGGGTAACTTTTTTTGCTAACAAACTGTTAACGTGGTTGTCTTATAGTAATGTCTGCAAGTGCCGTAACCAGAAATTGCATTTCGGCCGGGCCTAATAAAATAATGCGTGGGGTAAATAATTATGTTGAACGTAAGTTTATTTGTACGTTCACCATGGAGAAGATACAGCCTCAGAGGAAGGAGAAAATACCTTCTCTGTTCAATTCAACATCGTTGAATTAATAGGGGAAAAAAATAATCAGAACCCTTCACCTGTAAGATGATCTAGAGTCACAAACACGGCAAAGTAGCTTCAAGGGAACCGTGGCAACCTGTCAAAGTCAATTTTTCTGTTTCTGAACGCAACGTCACTCAGAAACGGCCACATGCCCAGGACTCATGAAACCGTTTATTTTTTTTATGAATGGAAAACTTCTGCTATTTTCTTTTCTTTCATTAAACACAATATTACAGTTAACAGTTAAAAAAGAGGAAAATACAGCTACTCTAATCGGCTCCTGCTCTTGTAGATTGTTACATTTCATAGCCTGTGTCGTCCCCTTTTACAACGACTGGTTTGTCATCTCAGCCTCCACCCTGACCAGACACTATTTCCCCTGTATTTGCGCAGGGCGCCTCTAAGTGCGTAATTACGCATGCCGAAGGCTGAGTATGAAGTTGTTCTCCAAGCAGATGTTTCATGTTTGTGCTCCAAGCGGACCCAGTGAGGCATGGACTCCTGCTTTGCCTTTAACCCACCAGCATTATTCTTACGCCTACAGGAAATAGTAATATAGCAAATAACACTGTTACGTCGTATCTCCAATTTCTATGAGTATAGCCGCAGATATATGTAGCTGTGTTAGAGGCTGTAAAGGCGTTCAGACTGTAGCATAGATTCACCTTGTAGCAGCACAATGACTCTGAACATACAGCAAGAGTGACAAATAGAAACATGCGTCCTTATGGCCCAGCAAAAATCTAAATGAAAATCTGCGCAAAAAACTACTTGAAAGCTGATCTGAATGAGCGTAAGCTGTTTTGTAAATAGGAATGAGAAACAATTTCAGCCTCTTCCTGTGTAAAGCTGGTGCAGAAATACCCCAAAGGCTATAACAGGCTATAACCACAAAAGGTGGTTCTAAAAAGTATTGGCTCAAGGGAACTGAAAACAATTTAGTTTCCAAAACTATCATAAAACAAATCGAGGCTTGTGGATGTAAAACACTTTTAAAAAGTTCAATAGGTTGGAAAACGTAAACCGAGGCAACTAAATACTTCTCTAAATTAACCAATTGTTTAAAAAGCTATCAGCATATCACAGGTTGATTCCACCACCAGCGGCAACTGGACACTGCGTTGACACTGCATGACCATTACTGTGAACAATAAGGGTGCAGCCACCTTCCATCTTGTTATCTGCTAAACCGAAACCAAATCAGGGACATGCAGGCCTCTTGTAGGGAAACCTCATCTATTCTCCTTTGCTCATTTTAACCACACTGTGTGTTTTCCTCCTCTGTTGTTGCCACTCCGGCCTCCTGGGAGCGCTCAGACTGATAACAATTACCCCCTTTCTGTTTTGCTCTGTCAGTCACACTAATGCACACAGAAACGGGTTTCAGCTACTAACCAGACAGACCCTCAAGCACATTGGCTGCAGGAATGCCTTCATTCAGGAGCTTTATTTTCTGTTCCAAGTTAAATGTGATTTAAGAAGTCAGAGAAGTCAGAGTGGCAAAATCTGTGGTAAAATACATAGAGAGGCAAAGCTTAAAGCTAGGTGAAAGTAAACATTATACATATTATGTTTTTAACTGACCTGTCGCTGATGTGTCAATTTTTACCTCCCAGGGGATCTTTAGTGCCCACTTTGGCAACTGATGATATAAAATAATTTTCCTAAATCTACTCGTAGTCCCGTGTGAGGAAATAATATAAGTATAAAGCCAGCAAGAGGTCACTCAATGTTGTGTTGGTTCGATCAGGGGTCATACAAAGAATCAATATTACGCCTAAATAACATTCAGAACCAAAATGAATAGAAATATAATATATTACAACAACACAAAATGTAATAGGGGAGATTATAATATTTTCTACCTAACTACAAATAAAGAAACTTAGCACAATGGTTTAAGCGCTTGTTTTTTGTTGTTTATGTATTTTTTACAATATGGAAGTAATAAGGAACAAAATGGGAAAACTCGAGTACAAAATAGGGGTACAATTATGTGAAACAGGGAATTGACCCAGAGCCAAACGTGAAAGAAATGCCTAAACAGCCTCAGAAATCACTTTATTTTTTTTATCCCTTCGTTTTGTTTCCGTTTGTATCATGTAAAAATTATCTAAAAAATATTGCATGTGGTGTTCAGGGACACAGCAGATCAGACATCACCCAAGGGCTTCAAGTGCCTTGAGAATTTCTGGGGCAGACTTTCAGATTAGCCAAAACAGCTTGTTATCATGTACGCGGTGTCCCTGGTCCCACCCTGTTCCAAAGAGGTTTTGTCCCGCTGTTTGTGAATACCCATCTCTCTTTTGTTTTTATTTTGCTGATACAGAAATTCTGAAAAAGCTGAAGTATGATTAAATCATTTATAACAACATTTAACTATGTTGTCAGCCTTGAATGTGAAAACCACTTCAGACAGGAGATGGCATCTGTCCAGTATTGGTCTGGCCTAAAGATGGCCTCAAAAAACTACCCCAGTTCCTGGCAAAGGTTAATGGTGTAGAAATGCAACTTTGGTTTCCTGCACACCTCTCACATGCTCAGCCACTTTCATTTTTGTCCAATTTGGACCTGGAGTAATCCAGGAACCCCTTAGGACATATAACATACTGAACCATGAACTTTGCATGTTGTTTGACAGAACTGCTATTAGAACTGAAGGAAAAAGCAGAAACAGCACCTTTAGTCAGTAATCAGACTTTAGTTAGCTTAGATTACATTGTGATTTAGATCGTCCCCTGAGATAGTTAAAGAATTCACCCTTTGGTACAATTTTAATAGATTTCTTTTAAATTATCAGACTGATTATTGATTATTTCCATATAAAAGCTGTGGTGTAGCGAAACAGCTGACACATTGGTGACATATATATATATTTTTTCATTGTAATTAAACTTCCACCACTTTATGTTTCTCGACCCCTAATTTGGGCCTGACCCTACTTTTTTTTAAAAACTACGGCCCTAAAACATCCGCAAATCCTTTTTCATGCTGATCAGTTAGACTTTTCCTATTGGCAAAAGTAAAGAGCTACTCATCGTGAGTTTGCCAGAATACTGCTGTTAATTACCGGGTGATGGCAATTAAAACGTCCTTTGACTTTTAAGCAGCGGCGTTTCGCTGTAAGTAATAGCCTCTAAACACTTTGCAAGCCAGTTTTTACACATGAGGTTTTCCCCTGTTAGCCTTGTCTTCCCTTTGTGGACTCTTATTAATCAGAGTAATGAGCTTCTGCAGCGGGCAGGTGAAACAGAAACAGGCGGTCGACTCCAGGGTCGCGACACAAGCTTGCAGCCGCACTCACAGTTTATTTATTCCTTTCTAATTGTAACCTTTAACCTTTGAGCTCTTCCTCTGCTTGAATTTAAAACAGCCACATTCATCCATTGAGAAAAAGAAAATAAACTCCTTTCTTGATCTCCTGGTTGTAGGACAGTGGGTTGTAGCAAGCAGTGAAGCTCCATGACAGATGTTCATATTAGTGCCCATTTTGGCAGGGATACAAACATGCCCCAGCACTGCAAAAACACACAAAAATGTAAAATATGCTAACTGGTAGGTTGGTATAATTACTGTACATTTCAGTAGATAACGCATGCCTGGCTGTGTTGTACAGCAGGCCTCAACAGGGACCAGCGTTTTATTTTATTTAGCATGAAACTAAAACCAAAGTCAGCAGCAAGAGGAGCGCTCAGATTGCTGCTGCTCTTATCACAGATTACGCTTCCTCAGAGACTCATAATGCGCTCAACACTTGTGTTTATCTTGAAGATTGGGAGATAAACCACACAGCTTTACATGCGAATGAAAACCAAAGAATTAGACTTTTTGAATAGAACTGGTTTATGCTGTTAGTGAGCAAGTCTCACAACAGATTTGAAAGCTAAAAAAAAAAAAACAAACTAAAAACAAAAACAAATGAAGAGGCAACACACATATATATGGCTTCATTGTTCCCGCAGCAGTCCGTATATTTATTATTTATTTTGAACTCACGTGCCTCTCCTGGCCCTCGCAATCCTTACAGCACAGTATCTCATTAACGTCTGACCTACTGAAAGCTGCTTACGCTGCGGAAAGCCCACAGGGAAGCCTTTCCTGCCTCATAATGTAAACAATTTACAAATTAGTCAGCCAAGAAAACCCACAATCCATCTGTGCATTTTAAATCATGAAAGCGCACAACCAATGAACCAACATGAAGGCGGAGATACTGGCAGAGGGGTTGGATATGAGCCGCTACATATTAGTTGTTCCACTGGTTGTTTAATTAATGTCAGATACAAAAACACTGCCTGTTCATGGAAAGAAAAAACTTATATAAAACTTTATATATATATATATATATATATATATATATATATATATATATATATATATATATATATATATATATATATCAAATTTATCCATGCACCACCTTCTAACAAATTCTTTTGTGACATTTTGCAGAGCATCAGTAAAGAAAGGTGTGACCTTTCGAACAGCGACACCCAGCAACTCCTTACTGTGGGACATCACGCTGGATATGGGAGCAGATGGTGCCATTGCTGTTATTTGTCAGAGAAAGACCCCCATACCTGGGAAAAGGTGAGACAATTAAAAATCAATATTACTTTATGCCTCGGTCAGGCCAATGTAAGCGAACCTTGTTTTTTTATTGTTTTGTTTATTTGTATTATTATTACCAGAGAAATACAAAACACCACCATAACTACGTATCGTCAAACAAAAAGGCAAAAAAAAAAAGTATTTTTTTGTTATTGATGAGTCCTTCTTAATGAGTATTATTTAAGTTATTGATGAGAATTTCTGATGGTATGAAAATATATCCTGTCACATGTCAGTTTTCTGCAAAGTGTAACTGTTTTATACTTTGGGAGCAAATCTAAACCCTCTGTACTGAGCAAGTCTAACAGTGGCTTACTGCACTCTGCACTGTATTCTAAAAGGACACGTACCGCAGATTCTCCTGTAAAACCCTTTCTAAATGGGTATTACCTGCTTATCGTTATTACCCATTTCAACTCTGAATGGTTTTTATTTCTAAACATTTGCCATCTGTATGTGGTCATGAACTCCTAAAATGCTGCATCCCCCTTTTTCACCTAAAACCTTGAAGGATGCCAGGAGTGTAGGGAGCTGCATCTATGCAACAGAGAAATTATTTGCACGCCATCTGCAGGTCAGTTGGATCAAACTTGGCTCTTTGGGCTTCTGAGCTCTTAATCTTATTAAACAAGGCTCCAACCTCTCTTTATCTGAGATGTCCTTTCTAATTCAGCAGCTTTATACCATTTACCTGAGTTTAAAAGAGTTTAGTGTATGGGTTAAGTGGGCAACTTTGAATGGCACAGTACCATGAAAAAGTACACATACCCAGTATCAATTTGTCCTATTACGTCCACTGATGATGTATTTTATTGGGATTTTATGTGATAGACAAAGGGTTGCTCCTAACTCTAAAGTGGAAGAAAAACACACAGTTTTCACAGTTATTTTCCAGCTCCTACATAAGAAGCAGTGCAATCCACTGACTTCAGAAGTTAGGTAATCAGAAAATATCTGTGTGTAATTTAATCTCAATATAAATACAGCTGTTATGCCAGCTAGAAGTTTGTTAGAGAACTTTATTGGACAAATGGCCTCATTACGATTGAGGAACTCAACAGACAGGCCATGGATAAGTTTGAGGAGAAGTTTAAAGAAGAGTTATGAAACAATATTCTTAGCTTTGAAAATCTTGCAGGGCTCTATTCAACCCATCATACAAAAGTATGGTAATTCTAGTTTAGTTGATGAGATCCACAGCTCAGGTGGCAAAATCTCTCCACACAACAACTGTTAGTAATGCCACCCACAAATCTGGTCTTTATGGAATAGTGACAAAAAATAAAGTGCTTGTTCAAAGACATGAGGGAAGGAGGAAGCTGGTCAGAAGTTGGATGGAGATACTTTCTAGCCAATCCTGCAAGAAAACTTACTCAGTGCAACAAAAGACTGAGCAATAGGTTTATGTTTGAGAAGGACCACGACCCCATAGATCCAGCCAGAGCTACAACTAAACGGTTAACAACAAAACATATTCAGTGTTTAACGTAATAGAATCGCCCAGTCAAGACAGTCCAGACATAAATCCAATTAAGAAGTAATTGCTCACCTTTAAAGAATTAACTCCAAATCTTACTGAGACATGTTTTATGCCCATTATTTATTGCACATTTTTTACAAGTAAAGTAAATTTCTTAGATGTGAAGGTGCCAGCAGAGACAGAACCAAAACGATACGCAGCAACAATTAAAGCAAAAAGTAGTACCGCAACTTTTTCATTTTTGTCTTCACAATGCTACACTACTTTCATTGCTTTATCCTGTAAAACCCCATTACAATGTGTACAAGTTTGGGGTTATAAAGTGGAATACTGCTAAAAGGATAATGTGGTATGAATACATTTGCAAAGAAATTACTTAGTGATACATGGATTATTTTGTTACAATTTATATGTGTCTGTGCATAGATATCTAAAAGGCTTTTAAAAAAATGTCTATTATCAATTGAGTTATGCATTTTTTGTAATACTGTATTCTTCATGGCATATTTGAGTATAATACCACACCACTAACGTAGCAGGAGACATAAACATGTAGCTGTACTTAAATTTCCTATGAAATTGTCAGGTTTTCCAGTTTGATTAGGGGTGGATTATGAAGTAGCAATGAAGATGATACTGAATGAACCTTGAAGTTTATTTAACAAAAGAAAATACATAAATAGGCCTGCAAATGTTAAATAATATTTCTGTGATCCTCTTACTGTCCATGACTACACAAAGATTTTTCTCATTTAGTGAATTAAGGCTGAAACACCCATTCAAATATACTAACTTTAATATAGAAGAATTACATAATAGAGGTGCTCCAATCTAAAGTACGTTTTATATCTGATGAAATGTAGTGGAAATGGAGAGTATGAAAACTATATACTTTTGGAATCCTTAAAGTATAGACAATCACAAAAACAATGTTTCCATTTTTTTCTGATGCCTTTATGGCAGCCATCTTGGATTTTACAAAATGACGGCCTTATAAAACTGCTTTTGTCAATGTCTTGACTTCTAAATAACCTACAGCTTTTATTTTGATAGGTTAACTACAATTTTCAACTCACATATTCCGTCTCTTTTCTGCAGCCTAATGTGCTGGTATTCTTTGATAAAAAATGGCAACATGTGTGCATAGTGACGTCATGACGTCGTGACAAGGTACAGTCCTGCCATGCCTAGATAAATCAAAGTTGATCCACCTTCTCAATAGATTGGCAACAACAGAAACCCCACATGAAGATCAGCAGCCAGAAGATGCCATGGACACTACACCAGGTAGTCCAACTCGAAAGATAGCCCTGGTAGATGGAATGGTTATTGTGCAGAAGATGGCCAAGAAACCAGCGACCGTTGTGACAGTTAAAGATCCCTTCAATGACAGACTGAAGACCCTCACACAGGATTATGATGAAATCATCCTTTTGTTTGACACATACAGAGATGATTCTCTGAAAAGTGCTACCAGGGAGAAAAGAAGGCAAAGAAGAGCACCAATCCAGTATCAAGTCAGACATGATACAAACATAAAACACATCCCTATGAGAAGGTTCCTATTACATGACAAGACGAAGGCTGACCTGACCAACTACCTTGCTGCAAAGACTCTAGAATACAACAGTTTATCACACAAACTTGTCATCGCCTCTGCTTCTGGGCATACCGAGAGCAACAGAGATTTGCTTTTCGAGGACAACAATCACGAAGAAGCAGACACACTGTTGATCAACCAGGCTGTCCTGGCATCGCAGCGAAACCCATCAAATGCACAGCTGGTTTTCTTCTCCCCAGACACAGATGTCCTGGTGTTAGCTATAGCAAACTATGACCTCATGCAGAAGGATGTGTCCATTTCTATGACCTCTGGGATTATTGAGATAGAGCTAATATGGATAGCCATTGGAGCAGAAAGGGCAAAGGCTCTGCCAGCCTTTCATGCATTTAATGGTGCTGACACCACTGGAAGGTTCTCTTGTATAGGCAAAGCAACCTGGCTGCAAGTATACATGGACGCAGAAAGAGACGTAATCAGTAACTGTAACTCTGGCTAGCTTTGTCTGTGCAGCCTACTCCCCCACAGGCATCTACATCAAAACCATACCTGAACTCCGATGGTATCTATTCTGCAAGCATATGGCAGAAAGTGACAAGCTACCTCCTACCCTTGAGCTCTATGATAACATGTCTTGAGAGTTCATATCCAAGCCAGAATGTGGGGACAGGCCAGTATTGCTCTACAGGATCCTCAGTTGGATCCCCTACAGAATGGCTACAGCAAGGACCCTGATGGACAGATGAAACCAACCATGACAGACGCACTCCCAGCTCCAAAAGCCATCATTGAGATGGTTAGCTGTTGATGCAAAACAGACATCTTAAAGTTCCTCTTTAAGATGTTTTCTGCAAAACAAATAACTTATCATGCACCGATTTTTGTCATTGCACTAGTGACTGTCAGAATGATGAGGACACACAAAACCAGTATGAAACTGATAGTGACAATGGTGGTGATGAAGTGTAAAGACTCCTTAGTTGCCCTAACAGAAATTAGTGGAATTCACGTAGATCATACGAAACATATTTGCTAAAATTTAAAATCTCAGTGAAATTAGTGTTTCTATTGTATCTACTTTATATTTTTTGATAAAATTGCATCGACTTGCCCTAAAAATTGTGTCTTAGTTGTTTGAATCTAATTTCTTGGTCATTTTGAAGCTGAAATATGGGGAGAAAATCTTGCTATGGCAGTCATTTTGTAAAAATCCAAGATGGCCACCATAAAAGGTATCAGGGAAAATGGAAACATTGTTTTTATAATTGCTTATACTATAACATATCTGGTGAAATTACATTATGAACTTGACTAATCTGAAAATAGTTCAGGTCAGTAAGTGGCCAAAAGGTGTTTATTATCACTTGCCTTGCACAATGAAGGAAGTGGAGCAACGTACTATAGGGGGAGCAAACTTATTTTAACCCTGAAAGCATTTTGCTGTTGAAAAGATAAAGTAGGCCATTGGCTGCTGATCATTTTAGTAAAGTTGGACAACAAAATAAAACACTGAACAGAATTGCTAGTTCTTCTACCCGTTCTGACTCAAATGTGACTGTGGCAAAGAGCATCTGACATGCTGGGCTACTGAAGGATTTAGCAATAAATACCATTGATTAACCCACAATCACAAAGGTCTCCACAAATTTCAACCCTCTCCATGAAGCCAAACTTAAGATATTTAATATAACTTAGGGAACAATAAACCAACAAAGTAAGTCAACAGCTTTGCAACAAACCTGCTGTCCATCCAGCTGTCCTGCCATGTTGTTGTGTACTACATAATTCTTTGTCGCCTTCCAAGCTTGCAAGTGAACCCCAAAGTGGGTGCTTTGAGATTAAATTCAAACAGCAAGATTATGTCTGCCTTTAGAGCGGTTCCAAGAAAAGATTCTATGACTAAAGCGCCCTTGAATGTTTTCCAGTGCGGAAAAAAGCCCAAGTGTGTGCAGCCAAGTTTTGCAAGGAGAACGATAAGGGGCCTAGCAATAAAACCAGAAGAAGGGAGGCAATTCCTTGGTTATAAAACAAATTTATACGATCTGACTTTAGCATTGGTGTAAATCATTGTTTCTTAAAGCTCAATTGCTGATTGTTTAACTGGATTTTTTAATATATATATAACTGACAACTTGTTTGCCTCAAACAGAGAAAAAGCATTGGACCTCTGGGCATTAGTCTGACCTCATTATGTTGTTTTTCCCATTTGTTGTGGATTATGACAGTTTACAACAACTACTTTGCGGGCTAACATATTTGTTTCCCCATTACGGCTAATCCTCTCTAAAAATGTGACAAACTACACAGGACTCCTGCTGAGGGTGTCTGCTGTCACACTTCTGTTGGGATGTCTGTGACTTTATGCCTTGCTAGCTTTTGTGAGCTCATATAGTATTTGCTGTATCAGTACACTGGGGCCATTTTCTTCCATGCTCCATTGAAGGAGCTCGGTCTGGATCTTAATAAACTTGCAGGCAGATTGCAAGCCATAAAACCATGGCTGATGAGGTTGTTGATCATTCCTCTGTGAGCTTCCCAACTATGACAGGGGCGTGCAGCGTGACAACATCGCCCATCGTATGGATATCTGTGTTAATGCAGACTTAAGGGGATGTGCTCTGCCTGCTGATGTGAGCCAAGCATATCTTCTTGTAATACTTGGCCAGAATGCGATTACTATATCTTTTAATCTCAGGTCTCTGAGCAATATGTTACAATGATTAAATTACACTTAATCTTTCTTTTGCCCTTAATAAGGAAAATCCTTTAGCATTCTTTGTTTTTGAGGTTGGAATTTAATAAAGGATTCATACATTTGATTTGTAATTCCACAATGCTGTTGATCCAGGACGCCGTGGTGGCTACAACACAGCCCCTAGTTGTGCAGCAAAAGGAACTTAGCGAGTCTGCACAACTCTGACACTGATTTATAACTTGTGCACACTGCAGAGAGTCTGATAAAGTCCATGATGTTATGTGCATGCTTATTGTGCTGTGCCCCACCAATATATCTTCTCTGTTGCTCAATGACATGCCAAGAAGTAAAAGCTGAAATAAAAAACCTGGGACATGGCCGAAAAATTAAATGCAAGGCAGCAGCTAGGACACGCGGCTCCACCGTCAAGAAGAGGGCACTGTAAGTTACAAAGGATTAGACTTTTTGTTATGTATGCAGGAAGCCACTGTCCTTAGAATACCTTTTAATCCGTTCACATTTAACACTTGCAGACATTCCCAGTGAAAGGTTTTCTGCGAGGAAGAGAAATTCTGTTTTTATGTTTCTCTGGAAATGCCTCAAGTTGCAGAGTCCTCTTCAAAGCGGAAAAGTAGGGCAGGCCATTTTTTGTCTCAGCTCCTCTGATCACATGTGAAAATGTATTCTTTCATGGGGCGAAATTCATAACATGTCACCATAAATTTGTGCCAGATATTACTGAAAAGTCTGGTCGCTTGCCAGAATCTGGTCTCTTGGATATTATGCAATTATTTGAAGAAATAATGCATGTTAAATCTAAAGTCAGATTGTTGAAACCAAAATCTTGTGGTTTCAACACAGCAGCACAATTTGTGCTAACTGATCAGATAGATAGATAGATAGATAGATAGATAGATAGATAGATAGATAGATAGATAGATAGATAGATAGATAGATAGATAGATAGATAGATAGATAGATAGATAGATAGATCGATCGATCACATTTGAAGATGCAAGACGAAATGGAAGATGTTTGACCTAATTGAACAGTTAAGTGAATATCATATTTAGCTTTTAAACACAAATCCAGAATCCTAACAGGCAACTATAGTTACAGAAGGGCTGATAAATTTGGATTTTTTTAAACTTAGTTGAATTTTGATAATGAAAACCACAATATTCTCAACACAAAAGGCGAACTTCAGAATGGTTGAAAAAGAAAACAGTCGAATAGTCTACTCAAAGTCCTTACCTCTGGTATTGTACAACCCAAGGTGCTATTATAGTGGGAGGGCTCTGCCCTGAATACATTTTCTATTGCTTACTTCTTGCTTCTATTGGAAGTGGGCACATATAAAACTTTAAATAGTTTTCATCTGATTCCCAGATTGATATTTTATGCTAAGCTAAAGCAGTTTTCATCCTCTAAAATGGGGATTGAATTTTTAAGCATCTCAAATTCGGAAATTCGGAATAAACAAGAACAGGCTTATTCTACGCTTAACAGAGTTTCTCAAAAAAACAGTTTGAGATTCTATAAACCTATATTCCATTTATAAAAATAGAAATAAGAACATTTTTAATATGCTCTAGCCATTCCAATACATGACAATGTTTGAAGACTGCACTATGCGACCTGTCAAGCACTGACTGAAATAGTCCAATTATGGACAGTTTAAATATACTGCATTTCTTCAGTTCAAAAAACTTTATTTGTGAAAACCAAATTCTTACTTAAAAAAAAGTGTGATGTCATGTCTAATTAACACAGTTGAGAGGTCTGGCTCTCTGTGCAGAGATCTCTCACTTTGTTGTCTCCAAGATCTACACCCCTTACTATGAATTGGTCTGTCACTCGATTCATTCAGAGATCTATTGATCTGTTGTTCAGAAGGTCCGTCGCTCCCTCTGCAAGAGATCTATTTGTCTGTGAAGAAGTCTATTACACCATTGGTTTGGAGATCCAGCTCTCTGTCAGTTAAGGGTTAGTTTGTCGAAACCGATATCTGTACCTGTTGAAATCTATTACTGTGTCGGCAAGAGATCCATTCTTCTGTGGCTTAAGAAATCAGTTTCTCTGTCATTCAAGAGATCTATGACTGTCAGTCTTGAGATGTATCACGGAGATCTGGAGATCTATTGCTCACTTGACAAAGAGATCTATGGTTCTGTCTATCAAATGATCGGTTCCTCTGTCTGGTGAAAGATACGTTACTGTCTCTCAAATGATTTATCACTATGTGTGGCGAGCCTTCTATTTGTTTGTTGGTTAAGCAATCTCTCTCTCTCTGTCCATTGAGAGATACAACGCTTTCTTGAGAGATGTATCACTCTGTCAGTCAAGAAATCGGTCACTGTTGGTCAAGAGATCCATTACTTGTATGGTGATAGACCCATTGGTTGGTTAGTCAAGAAATTCATCACTTTGTCTGCCAAAAGAGCTAATGTTTTCAGTCTAGAATCAATCTCTTTGTTCAGAGATCTATTGCTCTGTCAGTCAAGAAAGCTGTCTGTTGATTGAGACATATGTCAGTCAAGAGATATTTTGCTCTGCTGGTTGATAAATCTTCTTCATTAAGACATCTGGCATCTTGTCTGTTAAAAGATCTTTCATTGTTGAACGATCGCTCTATCTGTAAAGGCATCATTCACTCATTCTATATTATACCTGTTGTTTTGTCAGTCGAGAGATCTATCACTCTGTCACGCTGTTGGACAAGAGTTCTGGTTCTCTCTGGCGAGATATCCCTAATTCAGATGCAGTGCTGGTCAGGAGATCTGACACTCTCTAGTGATGAATTTATTATTCTGTTGGCCTAGAGAACTAAAGGTGCATCTTAATAAATTAGAAAATGATTAAAATATTAGTTTATTTCAGTAACTCAATTCACTTAGTGAAACACAGATTAGTTACATAGAGACTGATGTTTTCATGCCTTTATTACTATTATGGTATTTTTTCACTTACAGCTAATGAAAACAGAACATTAATTAGATTAGAATGTTTTTAATACTTAAATGTGTTGTTAAAAGTATGAATAATAACTGCTGAGAGGATATTATTTTCAACATTTACTTTTGATCTGACAAATGAGCTTCTTCGGAATTACCTGAGATGTTCCTGTATTGTTCTGATTACTCTGTCAGTAAAAAAATCTATCACGCCGTCTATTGATAGAACAATCAAGATCAATTTGTTGGGAGATTTATAAAAAATACTACAGTACGACTCTGCTTTCCAATTGGAGAAGAACCTTCTCTAGTTCAACATTACAGCTACTTAGGAAAAAAAGTAAAGCCTTGTTGTAAAAAACAGCAGTTGTGTGGATCTTTTGAATGATACAGGCACTTAAAAAGCCATTTTTATTACTACTTGAAGAGTCCTAGGATGACTAGTCTTTGTCCTTATCTACTAATATCTGTTAATATCTGGGATTATCTTATATCATAATACCATTAGATACATCATTAAATAATGTATCCTTATCTATATAGAATTCCTAAATATTTGACCATATGTCTGTTCAAACATCATATTTGTAGGCTCATCCCAACTCCTTTTTTCTCATGCAGGCTTGAAAGCAGTCTGCTGGAGGTTCTTCAAATGGATTTTGAGGTAGAAGAACTGAGCAGTCCCGTTGACAGCCAGGTGATCATATGGAAGCTGGAGCTACCATCTGTGCCCAAAACTATTGCCAAGACTGAAGGAGCCATGAGAATTTATACAACTCAGAGAGACTTTGTTGGCCTTGCTCCTCTTGTGATGGTGAGTGAGATGACAGCTTTTGTGTCCCCCCTGATCATTATGAAAACCAGCAGCAACATTACTGACAGCAGCCTCTCCACTAACTGCCATCGCGTCGACTGCATTTGAGCATCGGCGCATAAAAATATCATGAAATGCACTTTGCTGTGATCCATTCTTGTCTGCTATGCATATGCAGAAGACTGAATATGCTTGGGTTTTGTTTAGGAAATGGCTTCTATTTTCAGCAGACGGTGACCTTGTATTGTTGACTGTCAACAAGCTGATGCCTCCCTCTATTCTGGCGTGCAATATGTGGTCATTCTCTGATCCTAACAGCTGCTTCATATGCTGCTATTTCAGTGCCTCGGGCCTCTTTATCATGCTACACTAGCTCTATAATTAATCCATGATATAATCCCCTATCACCAAACATTACAGCTGTTTGCATAACAATATAGTATCTTGTTTATTTGTCACCTGGTGATAATAGGAGCTTTATAGTTAGTCATAATATAGTTTTTGTAAAGATTTTCTGCACTATATTGTTGAGCATTTCTACCTCATCGGGCCTGTGGTGCTTTAGTTCATAATATGTTACAGTATCCTGATTTGCGAAGGGCATGGTTCATCTTACTTGTTGAGTAGAATCTGACCATAGGCTGATGGCCAAACATGAGATTTTCTAGTTGGGTCAAAGCGACATCAGGATCAGCTCCAGTATAAAAAAAAGAAAAAAAGATGTTAAACCCTTTCGGACACAACGTTTAGAGAAAGGGGTAGCTCACATTGCCTATTGCTGGTTCCTTTAAACAAGTTTTAGAAACAAAGGGCATATATTGGTCAGCCTCATTTTCTTGCACAAAATTTGATTTAACAGCTAATTTTAAGAGGTTAAAAACACACCTCACAGTACTTTCTCCAAATATTCTGATATTTAAATATATGCTTTTTTTGCACAATTTCCTGAAGACTCATAATTAAACATCTGTAAAAAAGGTCTCCAAATAACCCACGTGATTACAGTACTAAATTGGTACATTTTAAATATAAGGCCTGGAATACTGTTTTGCAGCTCATTTCAGAGGGTGAAGTATAGTACTAAACACCTCCTCTGTTTTGATGTGCTGTGTGATTTTGAAAATAGGCATGACATCCACTCATTTAAACACCTTTATTTTGTAAAAGTATTTGCATTTCTCAATTGTCTGATTCAGCTCTGGAAAGTAATCTATGTTTTATGGACAATCACACCATAAGTCATATGCTGGTAAATTTAGTGATGTTTCTTTAAAGTGTTAGAGCTGATCAGGTCACAACATGAAGTAATGTTTCCCTGTTCGCCTACAGTGAGTGAAATAATGTAATTATTTGATCCCCTGCTAATTTTACACTAATTTAATTTTGAAGTTTTAAGATATTCAGATTATTAGAATGTAACTGAGAAAGAAAATCTTATTTGATCTCCAACAACCAAACAAGAACTTACCCTCCACCCTACACTTGTGTATAGTTTTTTCCTCTTCCAACCTCTCCAAAATTAGAGGAAAGCACATCAGGGACAAGATAGTAGATTTGTTCAATGTTATAAATCTAAAAGACCACCAGCAGGAGGTTTGGTAAGAAGATGAGAACTGTTGTTATCTGTTACCTTCGGTCTGGAGGGTCATGCAAAATTTTGCCTCATCCTGTGAGGATGATCATGAATAAAATTGGGATAAACTATCTAAGAGTAGTTTGATAATGATCCCAAGAACATCACTGATACATTACAGGCCTATCTTTGTAGAGAAACATTGAGTCGGACCAGAGAAACACCGTCTCAACAGTCAAACGCAGAACCAAACACATTATTAATTGGGGCTATTTTTGTGATAAGGATACAGGAGAACTTAACCTCAAAGTGGAGGGACAGTTGGGGCCATGCAAAATCCTGCACAGGAACCTATTTCCAGAACACTAAAGGTGGATAGTGGATGAGTCTCATATCTTGGCACAGATTACCATTTCTTTATAAAAAAGAAAATTTACCAAAATCCCAGAGAGATCATGCACACTTATCCCTTGCTCTAGCTGCTGACTTCAGAATGGCCTTTCTATAAAAGCAAACACATTTCATTTGGCTCAGTCCATTTCTCCACATCCCTGTAAAGTCGATAGAATGAGACAGTCAGGACATTTTTTTAAAATTCCACAATAAATGAGGCACACAAATAAGTTGCAAAGATAATCTGTCTCTCTTATGAACCTAATACTTCAACAGATTAAAAATCCTAGCTGTCATGTTTCTGGACATTTCCCTGACTCACATAAAGAATTGTCAGGAAATAAAAGCTTTATTTACACTAAAGAAATGGTGTTTAAAGTTTTTTCCTTTAGTTCGCATTACAGCCTCCACATCTACCAGTGTCAGCAAAAAAGGTTCTGGAGTGGAGGAAAACCAAAAGGCATGGGTGGACTGTGTTAACTGTAGGAGGAGGCTGAGCTGGAGGAGAGATCTTACAGCTTAGTTGTGAATTAAGCAGTCAGTTGATGTAAACGCTGTGGAACATAACCTTGTTGTTCTCAAATAGATTGTAGCATTATTTAATGTTTAGCGACAAGAGAGGTTGGGAGGTGTATGAGGGATTCAAGAACATCCCTCAGGACCATAACCCTCCCAGTGTTCCAGGTACTCTCAGCGACATCATAGTCAGCAGGGCAGTATAAAAGTACGGTCACTCCTATGCCATGCTTTTTCCTTTTTGGCAGAAAAAAACAACAAAAAACCCCAAAACAACAATAACCAGTCATTGCTTTTTAGGTTAAAAAAAACACTAAACTCACCATTGATGGGTCACACAGACAGGTTCAAATCAAACAACGAGCCCTCTATGAAGTCAATCAAAAACCATCTGCAAAGACTTCTCTTACATCCACAATGCATCAAAGGCATCTTCATTTGGAAATTACTTAAAATGAAGTACGGATGAGGACACGATATTCAGTATTTTCTCTTAAGACGGTCTGGAAAAGGGCAGCAACACCTGAGACTAAACAGCACAGAGCTTATTTTCAGTCCACATCCACTGCTGCTTGTCCATGCTTGAAATGTTACAGTTTTCCTCAGAAGGACATGCTTGAAGCAGAGAAATCGGTCATCAGCTCTCCTCTCCTTGTCAACCATGTGTTGACCTGGTCATTATCTTCCCTCAACTCTGCTCCAGCCATGGCTTCCCAAAGGGGCAATAGCCATTTTTATGACTTTACAGCTTCTATGTCCGTGAGCTCTTTGCTGCTCTGATGACATTGCTTGATCTTTACGTTCCCCGCAGGACACCGAGATCCTGAACACTGCTGTTCTGACTGGAAAGAAAGTTATGATGCCTGTGAGGACGGTAGCTGTGGAGGAAGATGGAGTGGTCACAGATGTTTCTGACTACACAGACTGCAGCTCCACTGATGAAGACGTTCTCAAGGTACAATCCACTCTTCCTCCTTTGAAATACTCTTACATACCCTGTATATTTAAGAGTATCTATCTATCTATCTATCTATCTATCTATCTATCTATCTATCTATCTATCTATCTATCTATCTATCTATCTATCTATCTAGAGAACCCGATATTCAGCCAGACAAAGTTACATTTTAAAAGGTTTATTTTGAGGGTGAGTAGTGGCAGCTGAGGCAGTCAAGCAGAACCAGACTTGACAGATGAGTAATGGCTGATGGTGCAAGCAGGCAGGGATGAGCAGGGGACCAGAAGATGCAGGTAGGGTGAATGGCAGAACCAAACTGACCAGGAGTTGAAGGCAGTGACAGGCTAAACCAATGATGAAGGCTGGGACAGACCAGAACAGGCAATGTGGACTGAGGAACTACCAGAATGGACAGAGGGAACGGCTGTAAGTCACAGGCAACTTTCATAGGAAGGGTCCAGCTGGCTGAGCACACAGGAACTGTTAGAGGCAGGGAACATCTCAAAAGAGGAGACAAGATGAGATTAGACATACTGACAGTGAGTGGATGACTGAGGCTGGCATAAGTAGGCATGTGAACAGGTGAGCAGAGCTGACTAATTAGTGCAGCAGGTGGATCTGATTAAGAGCAAGGTGTTGGCTGGAAGGAGACTGAGCTGATTGGATAGTGGCTGAGAGGTGAAGGCTGATCCAAGAAAAGTCCAAAACAAACAAATAAATAAACCTAAATCATGACTCTATCTATCTATCTATCTATCTATCTATCTATCTATCTATCTATCTATCTATCTATCTATCTATCTATCTATCTATCTATCTATCTATCTATCTATCTATCTGTCTGTCTGTCTGTCTGTCTGTCTGTCTATCTATCTATCTATCTATCCTTTTCTTACTCTGCCCCATTAACTTGAAACTGTACAGCAAAGGATCTCAAACTATCCATGCTGATTCCTCTGAGACAAGTAACATTTATTTCAAGAACAATGGAGAGATCCTCCTACAAACCTTGCTCTTGTTTTTAGGACATTTTTTAATTATTTGTATTGTTGCTGTGTTTGTAGCATTTTGTTCTTGATTTTTTGATTTATCAAAACATGTCCTTCTTGTAAATGAGATCTTGGATCTCAGCGGGTCAGAGTATTGTCTGATCAGTTCAGTAGTACAGGTGACAGCTGTTTCTGTGTAAATGAAATCAACAACAGGTGCCCTAAAGGGGCAACGATCAGATGACTCCAAAAACAGGAATGGTTTTGCAGGTGAATGCCACAGTTATTTTTCTCTCTGCGTTTTTTTGACTGCTTTTCAGTGATTTTGGACTTGACTAGTGTCATTACTGGTTGCATGAGGCGATACCTGAACCAAACAGAGGTTCCACCAGGTTGGTACCTCTGTTGTCTCATTGTCTCATTGGCAGAAGGTTTGCTGTGTCTCCCAGCATAGTCTCAATAATTTGGAGGAGATCCCAGGACACATGCCGCTACTCTAGTAGAGCTGGACAGTTGGAGGTCCTTAACCCATTGGCAGGAGTGGTATCTTCTCCTTTTGTGCTAGGAGGAACAGGAAAAGTACTGCCATAGCACTACAAAGTGACCTCTTGCGGAGAACTAGTGTGAATGTCTGGTCAAATCCTTAGAAACAGACTTAATTAGTGTGGTGTGAGGGCTCAACGTCTTCTAGTAGGCCCTGTGCTCATTGCCCATCACCGTGGAGCTCGACAGACATTTAACAGAAAACAGCAGAATTGGCAGGTTTGGTACTGATGTCCTGTTCTTTTCACAGATGAGAGCAGGTTCACTATTAGCTCATGTGACACACATGAAAGAGTCTGGAGAAGGTGTAGTGAACGTAATGCTGCCTGCAACATAGTTCTGCATGATTGGTGTAGGTAGTGAGTCAGTGTTAGTCTGGGGAGGCATATCCATGAAGGAATGCACAGACCTGTATAGGATAAACGATGGTACCCTGATTGCCATTAAGTATCAAGATGAAATCTTCAGACCCATGGTTAGACCCTTTGCTGGTGCAGTAAGTTCTAATGTGGACACCATTTGTCATCTAATAAGAAGCCCCAACATTGTCCGGCATGCATACCAGCATGTAGGGCCATACAAACTACCAAGTCCTGCAATGGCATTTCAGCAATTTGGACCAGCCTGCCGCATCAGTTTCTTAGTTTCACTTTCTCTGTGACTTCAGATTATGGCCTCTGTAGGTTAATCTTTTCATTTTCCTCAAAAGGATCTGGCATCCTTTTGTTCCAAACACATGTCCCATCATATGGATACCTAGCAGAATGACTTTCCAATTGAGACCTGATGTGTTTTCAAAGTGTTTTCCCAATTAGTTCTTGTTTGAACAGATGACTGTGTTACCTTCAGGCATCTGGAAAGTGCACCGCAGGATGAAGCAGGCTTGGGTTGGTCCAGAACTCTCTTGCTGATACCTTTGCATATTTCATTTTTCCCCATGTGACACAAGACAGCAGGATGCTTGAGGTGTGCTTTGAAAGACATTCATAGGTGTGCTTTGAATTAACAAATAAATACATTAGGCTATGCATTTCATTTAGTGAAGTATAACCCAGAGTAGTTTTAGCAGACATGAAATGCCCTTGCTTTATAAGTGAATTTCATCTGGTTCAGAAAGCTGCTGAATATAGGGTAAACATGTATTGAGTGCAGATAGGTGTTAATGAAAGTGGGATTAGGAGGGAATATAAAATGTGTGAAAGTGAATGAAATTGTCCTTTTCAACCCTATAATTTACCCGTCTTTGCTTTTGTTCAAAGCTTACTGTTGCTCCTAGCGTATCTGCTGACCAAATACCAGCTCCGGTCACAAACATTCACTTTAATCTTCTTAGTCTAACAGCTTGACTCAGATATCCTTCCTCCTCTGCTGTGCCTAAGGGGTATCAAATCTGCTAGAGATAGATGGAGAAGGATTTATCTATAATGGACAGATCACATCATAAGATGAAAGCAAAAGTAAGTGTAATCTGCCGTTTTGGCTGCGATTTTACGAAAGTGCAAGAAAGATGCAAAGACTGACAATATGTAAAGACATTTTCCAGTTAGAAATGTCATAAACATATAAGCTTCAGGAGAGGAGGTCAATATATGCCGTTTAAATCTCCAGTCAAAGCATGCTTAACCTACCGTTAGCAATATTTAGTTCAGATAAGTTTAAAAAAAAACTTGTTTTAGTTGAAAGAGAAAATTACAATCATAGCTGTGCTGGTCAGGCAAAGCGGATGTTTCCATTTCTGCCCATCTTTAATGCTTTACTCAGTGATGAATGTCAAATCCTATTTCAGACAAATATCTTTTTTAATCTAAAAACAAAGAGGGATATTCTTGGACTCACATTCAAATTCTCAAAAAATGAATGGGAGGGCAGAAAGCAAGCCATCATTCCTTATATATATATATATATATATATATATATATATATATATATATATATATATATATATATATATATATATATATCAATTAGCTTCAAGGGATCATCGTGAAAAACATTCCAGGGTATCCAACATCAACAAGGAGGGAGATTTGTTTCCAGCAGAAATTTGACAGATTATACAAAAAAGCCTGCTGATGAAAATGTTTGAAGTCTCTTTTGAGTAGAACATGATTTAGTTCTGGATAGTTTGGCATTTCTGACTGCTGCAATCGCAATGTTTCCAAAAACACTGACATCAGTATACTTATGTGGGACATGTGTTATTATTAGATGAAGAAGCGATGATCTGGAATGATATTTAATATTAGGCTGTGTTGGGTTATCTATTAACTGACTTAGATTCAGTGAGTCACAGATAGATTTTAGGCTTTCACAATCTCCTGGTATTTGTGTGTTGATTTTTATTCGTGAATGTATTTGCACTGGTTTAAGTTTCCAGGATCGTGTGTTTTAAGTTTGTTTATTTTCACTTTTATAGATTATTTTGTGAATTCCATTCTTAGTTCATTGCATTTCATTTTTAATCATTTTTTTTGTATTTTATTCTGTTAGATTTCTTTTTGTGTTTCCTCCCTGTTTGCCCCCGTCAATTATTCTCCCTCAGCGCTTTGCCCTCATTGTACTAAGCCTGTTTCTCAGTGTTTGTTTTATTTAGTTCCTGTGCAACGTCTGCCTGTAAGTTTTTTTTTTTTTTTTTAATCATTAAACATCATCATCTGTGTTTTGGTCCTTCCTCGCCATGACATACACAGAACTTAGAAGCTTACTGCAGGCTGAGGGGGGCCTATAACAAACCGTGACTGTAGGGGACCGTCTCTGCTTAGATTCAAGTTTCATTTCAGTCCAAAAGTTTACTAATAGTCTCTCTTGGATGGGGTAAATGCTGCAAATGAGCAGACCGGGCATGTTCGACTACTTAAAACCACCAGAGTTGACCAGGGCGACAGTGTTTAGTTCGACAAATGTATGAGGCATTTCTGCTTTTCCATCTTTAAAGATGCCTATCCAAATCCTGATCACCGATCACACAACAGTAGTCAGACACCGTGCGAGAGAAAAAAACTTCTGCCCAGACGAGAACAAATAGCGAGAAATCCCTGAGCGGCCAGTTAGTTAAAAGAAGAGGAAGATGGCCCACCTGCCTGCAGCGAGCGCCTGACAGAGTCCCACCGCCGGTGGCTAGCGGGGTCTGTCAGCTAGCAGATTCCAGGGGCTAGCGGGCTTTCACTTTATGACTTTCTAATGTTTACACATAAATGTACAAAATATGCCATGATTGTCATGGTTTAATTCTTCACAAAAATGTGAAATCCCTGTCAAGCCTGAGGGTCAGCTGACCCATTTTTTTTTTGTGCACAGCTGGTTTTAAAATTATAACGTTAAATCAGTAAATGTTCCAAAAGTACTTATAAGATTGAATACATTCCACCAACTGACCTTTAATGGATGTAATGGCTGTTTATATTTTCAATTATCACACATTGTCCCATTTTGTCTTCGATATGTTTCATTTAAATTAGGACTCCATCCATCCATCCATCTTCTAACACATCCTTTGTGGGGTTGCGAGGGGTGCTGGTGCCTAAGTCCAGCTCTCAATGGGCGAGAGGCGGGGTACACCCTGGACACAGAGACAAACAACCATTTTCACACGCATTCACACCTAAGGAGAATTTAGAGAGGCCAATTAACCTAACAGTCATGTTTTTGGACTGTGGGAGAAAGCCAGAGTACCCGGAGAGAACCTATGCATGCACAGGGAGAACATGCAAACTCCATGCAGAAAGAAAGAAAAGACCCAGGGCAAGGGTGGGACTTGAACCCAGGACCTTCTTGCTGCATGGCAACAGTGCTACCCACTGTCCACTGTGCAGCCCTAAATTAGCACTCATAATACTTAAAAACGTTGGAGACTATTAGTGCTACATTACACCCATTTCACATTTGTTCTATTACTTCTGTTTGACTTTTTAGATTATTAAGTAACAGCTTGCAGTGTGGCTCTTTGTAACAATTCTTCTTTTTTATTCACACAAGAGTTTTTCTTACATGCCTTTTATACTCAAATGATTACGACTAGTAATTTTACTGTATAGTAATTGCAAAGGGCTTTCTTTTATACCACTTAAAACCTGTTAGAAAAACTACAGAAGAGACAGTCAATTTCAGCGTTTTAACCCTTTAAATGATGGTATGATTATTTTAATTATTAAATATTTACTCCTACATAAAAAAAGTTTAAGATTTTCCTTTAAATAAAAAGTATGTGAATGGGTCTGTAGTAGTGATAAGTCTAGGATACGTGATTTGATTGCATTCATATTTTTTATGTCGCTCCAGACCTTCTTTGGATGCCAAAAACGGCACACTGACTTCCAGTGAAACCAAATCATTGATCTCACTGACCTTACAGTGAAAAACCATGTATTTGGAAATGTCAGCATTTCATTTTGAGAAAAAGCAGTGATTTGTTTACTGTATTCCCCAAAATAAAACATTGTTGAATATTTTTCAGTTTTCAGCAGGTCTGATATTGTTTTACAAACCTAAAAAGAAAGAAATTTATTGATATTTTTTTTGTTTGCATGCAGATTTTAGGTATGCATTTGTTTTAAATGGCCATTGCATTTTGAGGAGTGCGAAAAGGCCAATTCATTCAAATGTACCTTGAAAATAATACCTACTATAAAAAAAAAAAAAAATCAATGTACATTTAAAGTCAGCCCACCAACCTCCAGTGGCATCAGTACCACAGTCTGAGAACCATTCATCGAATTAGTTGAAAGCAGAAAATAACCTGCTAACAAGATGAAGGAGAATATCCTGACAAACGTCTCAGAATGTCCATGAGATCTACGTGCCGCCCAGAAAACGCACAAAGGTTGCTTTGAAATTAAGATGCAACGAATGCACTTGGCGGGTAGGCGACTGATGTCAGCAACACCCTGCAAGATATTTGTATTAACATAAAATTGCAATGCTGTCTCTTCCTAACGCTGTGGGCTGGTGATCATCGCGGTAGTTTATTACAGCCAGCTGACATTACTGTGGTAGCATGCAGAGCAAAACTGCTGCAAGCCCATTTGTTGTTGTAGGAACTGCCTATTTGTTAAAACAGTGACTTTTATGGGATTATTTAATTATTTTTTGTCATTGGTTAGATGACAAACATGTCCTTCATGGACAACAAATTCTCTCTGGATTTGATAGAGACTGTTTACATAGTAGTACTAATTCAAAGTCATGGTGGTAGACAAGTGATCAAATTGATATGTGTGATCTGATGAATTGTTTCTTCCGATATTGTCTCGTCCTCCATCCAGGTGTCAGACAGATGTGACTATGTTTTTGTGAATGGCAAGGAGACCAAAGGCAAGGTGAAGATGATAGTAAACTTCACCTACAGCTACCTGAGTGCTCAGCTCGAACTAAATGTGTGGATCCCTCGGCTCCCTCTGCAGATTGAGTTGTCAGACACAGAACTGAGCCAGATTAAAAGCTGGAGAGTTCCTATTCTGACCTCGAAAAGGTGAGAGACAAATGTGCTACATTTAACAAATTTGACTTATTTGATTTCTACAGGGGATGTATATATATATATATATATATATATATATATATATATATATATATATATATATATATATATATATATATATATGTCACCAATGTGTGTGTGTGTATGTATGTGTATGTATGTATGTATGTATGTATGTATGTATGTATATATATAGATAACTTCCCATGGATTTAAACATTTTTCCAAGGGTTTAAAGGACATGGTTTTGGAATTCAGAGACATGCAATAACTGTGTAATCCAATCAAGCAAAAAGGCAGTGTTAGATGATTCAAGGCTGGCATTTGCTACGCAGCAGGTGTAACCCTGACGTGTTTGCATGTCTCTATCCCAGATCTAGCTGGAACAATGATGAGGATGAACGAAAGGGCAAAGGCTGCATGCTCCAGCTTCAACACGCACTTGTGCGGGTTCTTACCCATTTTGTGGCTGAACAGGAAGACCCCCGCGACCCTACAGCCTATTTCCTGGGCTCTGATTGGCAGGTGGATATTACAAGGTTGGTACGATACTTCATGAAGGTCGAGGACACTCGAGTTGCAAGACTTCAGGAAGGAAGAGTGCTGTCAGGCCGAGACTTTGGGACGACAAACATCCAGGTAATAGGCTGAATCACTGATTATTATATATTTAGAAAGTAGCCTGTGACAAACGCCATAACCATCATTCTTGAGTCATTCCTAACATACAGACTCCCGTTAATATATTTTGTCTCTTATTATTCTTTGACAGGTTTTTTCTCCACTGTCTGATGTCATCTTGGCAAAAACAACAGTCAAAGTTGTGGATGACAAAGTGAGCATCACCGAATTAGGTGTTCAAGTGGTTACTGGACTATCCATGACGTTACAACGTAGTTCAGGAAGTAGCAGGGCCATCTTGGCTACCACAACCACACAAGAGGTTCTACAAAGCCCCAAACAGGTACTATTCTTTTGCTCATTTTTACTGTTTGTGAGGGAACAGAAAGATTTGAGGTCATCTCAATTTCTGACTTTTCTGACTTTTTTAGGAAGCTTTGGTCAGTCCGTGGGTCCAGTTCAGTGATGGCAACCAGACACCTCTTGACATTTATGATCCAGCAAACTACCGAATGACAGTGACGTCTCTAGATCAGGGGGTGGTGTCAGTGCAGGGTAGACCTCCTGTCGTAGTGGCGGAGGGTGAGGGTGAAGGAGTCTTAGTCAGGGTAGAGATGTCCATCTGTGAGTCCTGCCAAAAGTCTAAACGCAAAAGTACTGTGGCTGTGGGCAATGGCAGCCTTAAGGTCAAGTTTCAGGCCAACACACGGCGGCCAGGTGGTAGTACCCGCAGCGCGGACCGAAGCCCTGCTGGCAACAAAGAACGCAACAATGACTATGGGAATGATGGGGAAGAGATGGACAGTGAGAAGAAGCAAAGGATGCCATCTCAGTTTCTTCCTTCAAGTATTCCAAACCCTAACAAAGAGGAGAGTGTCATTCAGAAGATCCCAACAACGATCAAATCTACAGAGAGAACCATTATAACCAGCGGCGGTCTCGGAGGAGCGGGCAAGACAAGAAGACCAGAAAATGTTGGCAGTCCGACCAGCGTAATGAATTTCAGCCTAATAAGCAGCCCCAGAGACAGCAGCAAAGCATATAGCTCAGACAACATGATTGGGGAGGATATGAGCAGTGTTAGTTTTACCAGCACTGTGAAAGCTCCTGGGAATCTAGTAAACTACAACAACTTCCCCACCAAGGTAGAGATCCCTGGACCAGAAATGCCAGAGGTAGAAAGTGGAGAAGAAGCTTTGGCCAACAGGCCTCTCACAGACTTGGAGATTGGCATGTATGCCTTGTTGGGTGTTTTTTGCCTTGCCATCTTGGTTTTTCTTGTGAACTGTATTTCATATGTTGTAAAATTCAGGCACAAGAAGCCTCCCTCTCATGGCCAGGAGCCAACAGGGCACAGGCACGACTGGGTCTGGCTGGGCACAGACGCTGAGCTGGTGATGACCGTGCCATGCAGTCCGGTCCAGCAAGACTCAAATACAGCAACCACTGTCATCGACATTGGGCCCGACAAGACTGCCTCTCTTTCCAGGAGGCCCAGTTGCCTGGCCTCTGTATCGGACTCTCCTCTCAGCGGTGCCAGCTCTCACAGGACCAAACCCATACAAAGCGAGTCCCTCCACTCGCCCACCAGCAAGAGAAAGAGAGTTCAGTTCACCACGTTCTCCACACTGGAGCGCCAGCATTCGCCACACCTGTCACCCAAGGAAAATGGTCATGGTATCCACTGGGTTGGGAAGGAAGAGTGCAATGGAGAGGAACCTCAAGTGCCCATCATAAAGCCTGGGGACCAGTTATAACACAGAACATGACCAGACCTCACATGTACAGCAGATGTGGCTTCGATCACCTCAATGCCTTTGTCAAGAAAATGGGATTTTGTATAAGGCCTCCTCAACATTTCATTGCCCATCAAGGCCTTTACGTGTACATGTATTGTATATTGTATATACGAGAATGGATATTGTGTGATAATGCTACTGATGGCTGAGCAGATGCATTATGGCATACACAGTATTTAAAGCCACAACATGTTCATGCTGCATGAGGACGTGTGCAAAGCTCTAGACACTGAACTGTTTAAAACTAAAATATAAACATTTAAATTAACTACAATACTGAGCTCAGTCAAACATTTTAAGTAATAAAAAAAATTATACAAGTTTTTTCTATTGATAAAAACAAATACAATTCTTTGACATTTTGTTTTATTTTTAAATAACATTACAGTCTTGAACAACTGTAAAGTGGTTCTCAAAAATGTACACACCCTGAGTCCAGTCAGGCTTTAACTAAAGATACACCTTTAATCTAAAGATGCGCTCAATGTGCCATGCTCATCCAATTACGTTTTTCACTTTACTTCAGTTACGCCTTCTCTTAAAGTGTAATTCACCCCAGAAATAAACCTTTTTTTCCCCCCAGATAAACTGTATAAACTGGGCCTAAGGTTGCTATTTTAACATCACTGTGTTCAGTTCGGCAATATTAGTCTTAAATCCATCTTAGTGCTTCCCTCTTAGGGTTGAACGGTGGCTATTGCATTTAAATTTTCCTATTGGTTGAAACGGGACCTGCTTTCATCATTTTAGTCCCGTGTCCAGGTCTAAAAGCATCTCAGTCAGACACGCCCCTTTGGCTTCTCAAGGAGTTGGAATCGTGAGCATTGATCGATAGTTTTTAGCGTTTGATGCTGCTTTAAACATTAGCCCAACTTAGCCATGATGCTGCTAACATCACTTTACCTCTCAGAAACCGTTTTTGTTCTGTCCTCCCCTGCCTCGGCACCAGTGGCTTTGGGCATTGCTGAGTCAGTCAAACTGATAACGCTCAGAAAAAATCTTCCACCTCAAAAGAATCCGTGGTAAAACCACCAGTGTTGCTCTGTGTCACTTACCCTATTCCTGACCACAGCCCAGCTTAACCCACACCCATCATCCCTGAACAATTAAAGGTCTCTTGGCACTGCCCAGTTTGGTGGCATTTTTCAAAATTTGTCTTGCAGACTTGAGCTGAAAAATAAACTGTTTGGTTAGAAGGTAAAAAAAATTAAAAGTTGCAACAACCCAATTGCTTAAGTGTGTATAAATTCCTTATTGAAGAGTCGTTCGACTGATTTCCAGCATTCCTCTTGCTGGGAGAGTGTCAGCAGCAGTATTTGATCCCTCTACCCTGTAAAAGGCTTTATAAATATATCCTGTAAATCGACTGCCTGATTTAGTTTTGAATTCTGGCTAAGCCATTCTGAAACTTTGTTCTCTAATAAAGTCATTGTTTTGTCAGTATGTGTGTATGCTTGGACTCACAATGATGCTGAGTAATAATAATACTAAAAAAATATCTTCCATGTTTAGATTCTTGGTATTTGGAACAATTCATAATTTCTGTCACCTGGACTAAATCCATCTGAAAAAAAAAGTAACCCCAAAGCATGTCAACCCCATAGCTTCCTGTGGTAGGGTATTCTTTTAGTGATGTGCAGTGGTGTTCCTGTCTCAAACCAGCATAAATCAGAAGCTTCTTCAGAGTTGCTGTCGGCATCTTCTAAGCTTCCTTGACCAATTTCTGTCTTGTCTTTTTATCAACTCGGAAGAAACTTACATTTTTATATTGTTTCTGTTGTCCCATATTTTCTATAATGTCCTTTCCTGGCCCATAGTGTATATACAACGAGGTGGCTTTTGAAGTTTTATTACCCTGCTCCTAACCTGCAAATAAGCACAGGTCAGGAAAACCTTACTGGATATGTGGATCTTTATTTCAGGTTTATAAAATCCACTAGAAGTGGAAGGAGGTCTAAATTCAAGATTACATTTTTAAAATTGTGGCACAGGGTGTTTCAGCAAAGTATTCATTTGAGAGTGTAGAAACATTTGCAGCCCGATTTGTGCAGCTTTGCATTTTCTACTTTTCCTCCAAAACATTTTTCACTTGAATTAAAGAAAAAGAAAACTACATCATAAAAACAGAGAATTTTAACAGGTGCATGTACTCTTTTGAGAGCCACTGCATTCCATATGGTATAGTGTAAAGGTAAACCTCTTTAATTTCAGTGTTTCATTTTAGTCTTTCTATCCAACCTGGCGTTAAGGCGTTGCCAAAAGCAGACTGTGTACAGTAAATTGGAAGGACCTCGTTCGCCTCTGCCCTTTAAAACAATTGAGATTTTGCTGGGTTCTTGAATCTGTTCAATTTAATTTGCTGCACTTGATTAAAAATGAATGAGTTAGTCACCATAACTTTTTGTCTCACCAGAATGAGAAACAATTCAAGTATCAATCATTTTCAGATCACTAACCAATTAGAAAAAAAAGAAACACATTTTCTTGTATTTTTCATTTACAATTCTTTTTATTGTTCGCTTTATGTAAAATGGTTTCACAGAGTCTACTTACTCTACATTTATATTTTTATATCCATGACAGTTTACCAGAAGTTCCAGAGGCATCATATATATTAATATATATTATGACAATCAAAAACATCTTTGGTTCACTGGTACATAATTTACAGTGAGGCTGTCCTGATAAAACACAGTTTTATTTAAATAAATAGAAGACTTAAAATCTTAAATCAGTACAAAGGAGATTATATATATATATATATATATATATATATATATATATATATATATATATATATATATATATATATCAAATATTTAACATAAAGGCTTCTGTAAACATTCTTGCTAGTTTATTTTTTCTAGTTTGTATTGTCATCTTCCCTGCTGCTGAAGTTCCTGAGAAAGTATACAGTGAGGCTGAAAATTAGGCCTTGTGCAGCGTGTCCACCAGTCTCTGATATGTTTCCCGTTCCAGTTTGACACTGTGATGTTCTTCCACGTAGAGTTTTCCATTTCTTACCACTCTCTCTCGCAGCTCGTGATCTGACAGCAGCCTCTGAGACTGGTGCACAAATTCCTGGAGAGGATAAAGCCGAAATCACACCCATTTACTGCCAAGAGCCACTTAAAGCTTACCAGTGAAGTTGCTTGGAGATATATTCCATTAAAGCATAAAGAGAAAATCCCAGGCACGGGAACAGAACTCAAGATAGAAGCCAGTGCACTGATTAGTAAACACTTGTGTCTGTATTTTGCCAAAAGTAGAATATATTTGTGGCTTCCAAAAGACTATTTGTATGTTTTTTTTTTTTCATCTCTCATTTGCTTATAAAAATGAGTGCAACAAACAACACATATGTTGCAGCTAGACAATACTGTTTAATCATTTGTTCAAGCAGGAAAAAAAAAAAGATAATAAATTTTGACCGTTCTTTGGTTGAGATGCTTTTCATCCACAGCGTTATCCAAAATCGTCGTTACTCATCTGTTGGCCCAGGGGGCCGAGAGACATGTTTAAGGAAATGAAGTCAATGTGCCTTGAGGTGTTGTTACATGACGGCAGCCAACATTTACTACTGCGGAGAGCCAACGGGCACACCAAGTTTAGGCCGCTGTCCGTCATCAAGATATTTCTGTCTTTCTATTGAGGGAAGTGATCACGTCTGTAGGGGCTCCTGGCGGACAGCAGCTCTTCATGTTTGGCCAGATCAGAGCTTCAGCACCGAGTTCAGCTTATGAGCAAAAATGTTACATTTTATTTAGAACGTTTAAAATTAATAAACTAATATTTACATTTTACCGAGAGCTGAGGTCAGAGCTTTCCAAAAGCTGAATGCTACTTTATCCATTCCAAAGATGTGTGGGTGGGATTACTATTCAAGTTTCAACCACCTAGCTGAAGACATTGAAGAATCATGATGTAGTTTTCCTTACTCCATCCACCCAGCGCATTGTACCAGTAACACAAGCAACAAAAACAGTCCTCACACAATGATGCACCCATTGGCATAGTTGGTAGTTGGTACAGTTTTGTATGGTTTGAAAGCCCCACTTTTACTCCTTCAAACATTCTTTCATGTCATTGTGGCAAAACAGCTCAATGTTCGTCTTGTTAGACATTCTAGCATTTCTCCAAAAGGCATTTGGATTGTCCCTGTCGGCAACTGCAAACTTCAGTTGAGCCGTGATAGTCTCCATTTCTTGAAACAAGCTCTTCTTTTCTGGTCCAGCATCCTCTCACCTTATGGTGATGTTAAACTTGCCTCATTGTGGACTGTAACAAGTTATTTTAGCATCTCACAGATTAAGGTAGAATTGAGCTTCGGAGGTTTTTGGACTGCTTCTAATTGATCTAAACATCATGTTTTGGGGGCATGAAGAGTCAGATGGTTGAAACTTGGACCCAGTTGGATTTTCTAACAAACATGTATCCCTAATCTATATAAAAACAGTTTTTTGAATAGATAGAGCAAGCTAACTGTCTTCTGGACAGGCCTGACTTCCCCTATAATTGAGGTCTGTGTGGGAAGCTTAAAAGTCAGGTTGTTGCAACAAAACCTGTTTGGCCAAAATGTTTCTGGCCAAGGTACAACTTGTTAATGAGCTTTAAGCAAATGTTTGTGCAGGTTCATGTATATGTTTTGAGTGTATACTTTTTTTTTGACCATGTGCGGTTCCAAGCTGTGTACAGTTTTTCTTTTCTTCATTTCGGCTGTCTGTTGTATAATTATCCCGGAGGTAAATGAATGGTGGGATCAGATCATTAAACATTTATACAAGATTAATCCTCATGATGACTGTATACAAACATTGGACTTAAACTGTATATGTTAAAGCTTAAAAGCAGTTGTGTTTCTCTTTGAAACCTTAATTAATATCCATAATGATTGTGGTCATTTAAGCTTTAAAAAACTGGAAACCCAATTACCAAAACAAGAAAAAAGCTATTAAAACAAGAAAAAAGTCAGACAGATGGGCACTTGCTGGCCGTCAGCTCCTGCTGAGGTCGTAGTTTATCTGGTCAACGTTGCTACAACCATCTGTGTGACCTTTCTGGCAGCAGTTCAGCTGAGCACACACGCAGAGAGGACTTAACTTAGCCATCACAACAACATCAAGACACAGGATGGCATCTTGAGAGTGCCATGCTTCAGCCCCCTGACAACTGGCCTTAGCATATGTTATCCTCCCTACGCAACAAATGTAATTAATGTAACCAGCTGAATGGTTTTATAACAAGATTCCTATTTAGGACTTTCCGGTTTGCTGCTACATGTTGTGATTATTCATTAAGTGGTAACATGGTGTCTTTATTTAAATCTGTTGATTTATTCTTAGCTCAAAGCAATCAATGTGCTCACAATAAAATCAGACAATGAACTGAAATTGTTAAAAGTTGTGAAAAGTTATTAATGAGGCGTACAGATATTCGGTTTTTGTGAATCAGTGTTTCAGAGCTGTTTAAAACAATAAATATTCCTTTAGGTAACTGATTAGGTATGTAGCTGTTATATTACAAGATGTGGGCCACAGATCTGATTAGGACAGAAGAGAATGGTAACCTGGTTAGGGGCCGTATACCTGAGGAGAAGAGAACAGCAGCCCAGTGACGCCATGCTTCACCACAGCAGCATTTCCTGGAATATTCCTGGCCAGCACAGGTACTCTGAGATCCATGGCCTGCAAAGCATAGGTAAATACAAGTGAACCTCAGTAAATTACAATAACATCAAAAGACTCATTTATTTATTTATTTTTCAAAATTTGGAACTCATATTTAATAGATTTTTTACACACAGTGTTATAAATGTGTGCTTTTTCAGTTAGTTATGTAATCATGGCTTATAGTAACTACAACCTAAAATTAAGTTTTAAGGGACAATTACAATGGAGTTTTAGGGCCATTGGAGATAAAAGGGACACAAATGTAGCCGTGGATTTATGCCAAAAAAATTCTAGATATCATAGTTACAACAACAAAAAAATATTCTCTGATGTCGAAAAGTCAGAAATCTGGATGAAAAAAAATTCAGATTTACTGAGATTAGAAAGTGACATTTCCAACAACAAAAAAAGTGCCAAACGTCCTCTGAGATTGTTGTGGTAAATGTATGAGATGTGAATCTAGCTATTTTCCAAAGTACAAGAGGAAGATCCAGGTTCTTTTTCTCTGTGTCAGAACAACATCTCCCGGGTGCAGACGTGCCATGAAAGCCTTGATCGAATCGGGAATACACGCCTGAGACAGCGAGGGAGAAGCTGCATCATTGCTGCTTCCAGTCTGCACCCAAGAGATGTCGTTCTGATTCAGGGAAAGAGCCCTGACTTACCACTTAGGTTTTGGAAAATATCTATTTATTCCTTACAATTGTTTAACTTTACAATGTCTGAGAAGGTCCTTGTTATAATATCATAAACATATGCCTTTGATCAAGGAAAATTGTCCCTTCTTGCAAATGTATGCCTTTTCAACGTCAGAGAATATCCCATTTTTGTTCTTGTAGATTTGTGAAATTCATTTTTTGGCCAAAAGTTACTCCTCCAGGCCACATTTTTTGTACAAAGAGACTCTAATACTCTGTCTTAGACAATGATTATTTTTAATCTATCCTATATTATAGTCTACATAAGCTAACTGCTAATCTGAAAGTTGTTCAGAAGTCCATTACCGGCACCCTGCACAAGGAAGCTAAGCCTTAAAAGATAATTGCTGAAGAAGCTGGCCATACAAATAGTGCTTTGTCCAAATAAAGTAGTGAAAAGTTGAGTAGAAGGAACACGTGTGGTAGAAAAAGCTGCACAAAAACCAAGGATAATTACAGCGTTGAGAGGTTTGTGAAGCAAAGCCAATTCAAGAGTTTCAGGGAGACTCTCTAGGCGTGCAACTGTAGCACTCCTTCAGTTAAACCCATCCTGAACCAGAAGTAACATCAGTAGCATGTCACCTGGGCTACAGAAACAAGAAACTACTGTTGCTCAGTGGTCAAAACTCCTCTTTTCATGCAAAAGTACATTTTGCATATCATTTGGAAAATAAAGGTCCTAGGATCTTGGAGGAAGAATGGAGAGGCACATAATCCAAGCTGCCTAAGGCCCGCAGTAAAGCGTCCAGTCAGGGATGATTAGGGCAGCCATGTCATCTGCTGGTGCCTAAAAGGAAATTTTAGAGCCCTTCATGCTTCCCTTTGCTAACAATCTTTATGGAGATGCTGACTTCATCTTCCAGCAGGACTTGCACTTGGCCACATGGCCCAAAAAAATAACACCTGCTTTAATGACCATAGTATCATTGTGCTGGATTGGCCAACAAAGTTTTCAACCTAAACCCCAAGGAGAACCAATGGGCTGTTATTGAGAGCAACATGAGAGACATTACAGTCATCAATGTAGACGAGCTGAAGGCCACTAATTAATGCTACCCACAATTCCTTAACACCTCAGCAACAAGACAGGCAGATCGCCTCTGTGCAAAAAAACGTTTTTTTTTCTTTCAAAGAAAATACGTTTTTGTTTTTATTAGTTTTAAGCCTTACCAACTCTTGGAACATATCATTCGGTGTGCAAAGACTCCCTGAGCTGTACCTGTAGAATCAGCGTCTGGGACTCTTGCTTGTTCTCAGCAGTATGGAGAAAGCGCCCACACACTAAGACATCCGTCCAGTCTGATCTTCATTCAGGTTCAATTACAGAATTAGCGATTTGTATTGGCGTCGGCTGGCTGCAGGGTGAAACACCCAAACATACCAGGAAGACTTTAAGCCCACTGTGGGTTGTCTTAATTGACTGTGTTTAAAGAAGATTAAGTGGATTTGGAGGCTTGACTCGCTCGGGAATAGACATATTGGAGTCAGGCAATTAATCTGGGTAAGAGTCCTTGAATTAGCCAGATAATATTGTTGCAAAGCAGTTCGAGAATACCTGTAAAGCATTGAGTATTAATATGGTGTAAGTAAGAAAAGAAATTCTCAGCAAATACCCTGATTTCTTTTTTCTGAAACTCTCACATTGCTCTGCTGTTACCTTTGAGTCTTGCAAATGTTTACCTCCAAGATGGCTGCTGACATGCCCTCTGACACAGAGCTGTTGACTACAGCAAAGCACCTTTTGATGGCAGCGTGCAGCTCCTGTTGGCTCCTCTCCTGTGCCAAGAAGACCCCCGTGGCCCTGCAGAGGCAGCAGCAAAGCTGAGTTCTGTGTGACTTAAGGCCAACATAGGCGTGAATGATGCTGAACGGCAACGACAAGCTCAGGCTAGGACACATGGCGGCACTGAGTGTGACACGCATTGTGAGTTCAGGTAAAGTCTTAACAAGACAGGGCAGCTTCCTGCTGCAGAGGTTGTTTTTTTTTGTAGTGAAAGCCTTTGGCAGAAAAACTGCAACCTCAGTCAAGACCTGAGAGTGGGGGGGGGAGAATAAAAGCAAAAAGGCGGCTCATGGAACAGCGACATTTCATGTGCACTCCCCTCCAAAAGTGCTGCAGCAGTCAGGACATTTAGTTTATTTTTGTTCCAGACTGAACACACTTGGATGTGACAGCAAAGGACGAACTAGAGACAAGAGCTCTACAGTTCAGCATTTATTTCTAAGTGCTTAAAATCGGATCTCATACGGAACTAAGAAACGATCATTACGTGAAATGGAACACCGCATTTCAGGTGAGCTAACGTGTTGAAACAAATTGACTTAAAACAGATTAAAGTAAATAATCCTTAATATTTATTGCAAAATCCTTGCTAGCCATGGGCTGCAAGTGAGCAGTGAGCGAACAGTGAATTTTGATACTTTCACTCCTGACTTCTATAGGTCACCAAAAGTAGTTTTGGGGTTTTTCTCTAAAGCTCTGACAATGTTTCACTTTTCATCTGCTGATGGTTTCTTAGTTCGACTCGTTCCATGGCTGTTACTTACAATGCCAGTGGTTTCTTTGTTCTTTCAAATTCGTGAACTAACTTTAGTCAACGTTTGAGCAAAGGCTAGGACTGACTTTTTATTGAACATTAGCTTCAACAGAGATCTTTTTTCATACACAACTCCCTGATTTTCACATCAGTTATGTTGTTAATTATAAATACAGTCTAGACAGGCTCAACCCAAGTAAGAGTAAACGTGCAGCCCTGTTTACTTACTTTAACACTTAAAGGTACATAGCCAGCTTATATGCTTATAAAAAAGACCAAAAATCGCTTGATCACGATAAAATAAACGAATATATACCAAGCGTCCATCCTGATTGTCCTTTTTGAGGCTAAATAAAACCCAGCGCCGAGTGCGATGAGCAGATATAAACAGATGTGGTGCCATCTACCGGCAGTATTGCAGAACTATTGGAAAGCCAGATGGCGACAAATTTATCAATAATAAATAGCGCAGGGCCGAACCTGACCCTCTGCAATTCCTCGCCGTAAAGCGGCAGCTCAGTGTGATCGAAGACCAACTTGAACCGGTTGTTCAAGTAAAGTCGGCTCTTGGTGTGTTTTACTGATAAACCACAATATTACAGCTCCGACATTCTTGGGTGTGCTGTGCACAAACTGTGAGCCTCGCAGACTCTACCCAGACATTTTACCTTCATAGTCGAGCGTACCTGTTGCCTACATTTCTTGTGATAAATTCCTATAATCCTCACACTTATTTCCAGAGGGACGAAGCGGGGAAGGTATGGTAAAATGATTGATTATCTTAGCTAACTGAGCATGTAGAGCCGTTTATTTTCCAGTGCGCACAGGGAGGGACTGTGGTGCCACGCGTCCTGGAGACCGCCTGCTTGGAGCAGCTCAGTGCATCAAGCTTGGTGTCACATGAAACAGTTTGATGTGAAGACTTCTTGCGTACACCGTGTACGCGGTTGTAAAAATTGAGCTATGCGCGTGCCTGTCAGCGTGGACTCATGTCCACAAGTAATGCTAGCTCACACATTTAAGTTCACAATGAAAACAATATTTTTTTATTACAATCTTTGGATTGGTTAAATAATTTTTTAGGAATCAATAAGATAATCGATTCATAATTGGAGAATCATTTTTTTGCGTTTTTTTACACTGGATCTGACCATTGTTCAGTGATTCCACACTTTGCTGGGAAATGCTAACAGCTGTTAGCCACTTCCTTGTTTATCCACTGCTGCACATGCTCAGTGTTGTACCTACATTGGCATTACAAACAAACATGAAGGGCTACATTTATTAATAAAGTGAGCAACAACCAAGTGTAAAACACCAAAATAACAACTAATACGCCATCAGGACGTGATAATCTTTCCGAAAAACTTTGTATGCAATCAGACTGAGTTACTGACGTATAAATTACAAAACAAATGTCAAATAACATGGCTATATACCTTTAATATAATCCAACAAACCCAAGCAACATCAGATACTCAATACCCCTGAGTTGTATATCAGATGCAGGTCTAAATACCCGGAAATTAATCTAAAACGTCTCATATTGATCTTTTGATGTCAAACCGAAAAGTTTGCAGCTTGAAGCAAAAAAAGGTAATAAATAAAGTGGCCTCACTTTTTCATCCATTGTGTAGGGGAGTGTATTTGTGTTTCTAGCATAGTCCTTACCGCTTAACAACTGTTTCCACTTCAGCAGTGAGTGCAGGATCAACCTGAAAAATAAATACATGTGTAGATTTAAGATTAGGAGTGCAAATAAACATTGGTGTTTTAAACTGATTTTCATCAGGTTTCCAGCAAAGACTTAACCAGACAGACAAGATAAACAATGACACAAGAATTTATTTCATGAGAAAACCACTCTGGAAATCCTGTATTTTCAGAGATTGGGGTCAGAGAGGGGTGGGAGGCCAATCTGATTAATTGCAATGTGGGATTTGCGTGCATTAGCCTGCCCTCAGGGAAGTCAAAGCGTAGCCATTTGGGTCAGAGATGCCACCAAGCAAACTGGTAGTTGTTTTGTTGCCCTCTCTCATCTTACAATCATGAAATGACTAAATCTAATGTATGTTTTTTTTTTTTTTTTTTTTTTAAGATTGTGTGCAGTAAAATGAACCACACTGAATGGAGAGCATTTTGGTGCCCTGACACAATCTTGGGTTTGTCTCAGAGCTACGGTTAGTTTATTGTTATTCTGCTACATGTGGGACAAAACAATTTCCCTTGTGCTCTCAGTAAAGCTTCTTTTGAGTTTTTCTATACTTCACAAAGTGGGAAGCAAAGTTGATAAAAAAAGATGGTATTTACAAACCTGCATGCAATTTATCCCTTTGTATAAGCTATATTTCCAATAGAATTGATAAAGCACTGTTAGAATGGAGTAATATGTTGCTGACAACACCGCTGACCTGAATTTTTCCTCTTGTTGACAGATGTTGCACAGCCAGAGTGCTTATTATGAGGGGGAATTTATAGTGTGTCATTATAGTCGGAGCAAAGCATGGCTCATTCTGCCTCCTGTTTACTGACTGTATTTTCAGATTTTATATCCTTTGCACCTTTAAAAAAATAAAAATTAACAAACAAGGGAACAGGGCAACAATGAAGAAAAAGAAATAGGAACTTTAAAGATGTTGAGATCTATTTATTTCCCAGAAAAATAAACACGAGTCTGCTGTGATTCAGGGTGAGATGAGTGAGATGAATCACACGTCTCTGCTTCCACTCAACCGTTTCATCAAGCATCAACAAAGCGTAGCGAAAGCACGAAGCGGCAATAAGATAGAGCGTATGCCCTTGGCTATGTCTTAGCGAGCGTTTTTTTTTTTGAGTGGCACAACATACCTTTTGCCTGGCACCACTGTTTGAGAGAATGAACAGATGCTTAAGTATGACACACTGATGTGAGATCAAAGTAAGTCAGGGAGAAGAAAGGATGAAGACAGCAAACATAGAAATCAATGAGAGAGATTGGAAATGATACAGCATAATAAAGAGCATCAAGACCGAATACAAGGCTTAATGTGAAGGACTAAGAAGACAAAGACAACATACAGTGCTTTGAAAAGGTATTCAAACCCCTTAAAATACTAGCATTTTGTCACTTCACAATCCTAAACTACGGGTCTGTCTCAATTCAGCGTCTGCATCCATCGACGGACGTATTCGTAGGCCGATTACGTCACAGCGCGGCGACGAAGGCTGTCCCAATTCACAAATCCTTCTAAGACTCCTTCAAATGCGGCCGATAAATGTGTCCTATATATTCCCCGATTTGAAGGATGGGTCCGGTGTATCCTTCATTGCTAATCCTATCCCATGATTCATTGCGGGTCGAACAGAACTTTTTAACCGGAAACAGTAATGGTGGAGGGGAGTGAAAAGCTGTGAATGAAGTTGGATTTATTACGCTTCCTGTAACATAAATATAACGTTAAAAAAGTTATTAGGCAAGAAGTTAGCTATGTTAAACCAGAATATCTGCTCGGTTTGAGCTTGATTTTAAAAACGCTCGTGTTCGGACCGCAGCTGGCAGATGAGACAATGGGATTAACCTTTGGGTTCCATTTGTTTAGCTTCCCAGCTGCTTTGCTCTGTCTCAGTTGTTCGGCAACAGGAGTAACACTAAGATAATGGCAGGGGTCAGCCGGTGAAGGCTAGACCGCCCCAATTCACAAGCCGATGTCTTCGGGTCTTCTCTTTTTTCGGGTCCTTCGAAGTATGCAGCCCCTGAATTGGGACAGACTCTATAATGTATTTTGTCGGAATTCAGGTTAATAGACTAACACAATGCGGAGCAGCTTAAGGAGCAGGGAAAATGATGAATGTTTCCAATTTTGGTTTCCAAACTAAAACACGCATTCAAAGTCATATCCTTGGGTCAAGGCTCTATAGATTTTACTTTTCAAGCAATGACTTGTACTTCCTACATGTTCTCATCAAGTCTAACCAGCTTCTTTGTCCCTGTTGATGAAAAGCATCCCCACAGCATGATGCTGCCACTACCACCAGTTTCAGAGTGGGGTTCTCAGGATGTGCAGCTTTAGTTTCCTCAGCTGTACCCCTGACCTGTCTGCTATGTCCCTTGGGTTTCATGATGCTGCTTCTTCACTAATATTCTCTAACACACCTCTGAGACCTTTGACGAACAGTTCAATTTACAGAGTTAACTATACACAGAGGTGGAGCCTATTTCCCTCTTCAATGACTTCTGAAAGCAACTGGTTGCACTGGATTTCATTAAGAGGCTTCACGTTAAAGGGGATGCATACAAATGCACTTTTGAGATTTGTATTTGTAAAAATTGTTGAAACCCATGTATAATTTCTTTTCCACATAAAAAATGACGTGACACTTTCTGTTGCTTGAGGACATAAAATCCCAGGAAAACACGCTTTACTGTGGTTTGTGGTTGTAGCGTAGCAAAATGTGAAAATCTTCAAGGGGTAAGAACCGTTGTGCAAGGAACTGTAAAAGCTTGAAAAATTTGTTTTGACTCATTATTTTCATCATTCAATCAGTCAGACGATGATGCAAGCTTTCAGCTGCAGTATTTTTCTGCACTGCCTGTACAGGTGCAGTTAGTTTCTCCGTGGGAGATAAACGGAGCAGAGATATGATGCCGTGTGACCGGGCCACAAACTCTGCCTGTAATTTAAACCTGCCCATTTCCAGATAAATCTCTGTTTATTTGTGTGAAAATGGGAGAGCTTTGCACAGTTCATTAGTCAACAGCAAGTGCTAATCTGAGGTCAGCAGTGGATCAATTTAGCAAATAGCGAAACAGCTAGAGGCACACATGACCGGGGAGGGAAAAAAAAAGCAGGAAAAAAAAAGCACCATTACTGTTGCTGACAGTGACGACATTTCCCTCTAGAGCTGCTCTTTAATTCCAGCTAAACAGCTAAAGCCTGTATCTCTGCTACATCCAATTAGAGGCTCTCAGACTTCACATGCCAGGATTCTCTGGACATTCAGAACCACCGTGCTTTTTATGACGGACAAAACAAAGACAAAAAATGAATCAAAGCTTAAAATGATTTTGTCAAAATCTGTACATACAGGTATAAAACTACTACTTACCTTCGGCCCGATTATGATCAATATATTGAGAAGGTTCTCAGAATGCCACTCTGAAACATGCAAAGATAAGGGAGCAATGTTAACATAGGCAGTTTGGAGCATGAGGGGGGTGAACAGTTATCGTCTTTAGATTATGCATTAATGCGTGTATTTCAATTTCCTGCAATTGTCTTCCAGCACCACATAGCTTTTGCTGTTAGGCATGAGTGCACTAGATCTGAATTCAGTGGCACATGAAAATGCTCACATGGCTCATCTTAACATTAATGTACAATTTGACGCCCTCTAGTGCTGTCTTATTACCATAGCTGGGTACTAGGAAAGAAAAAAAAATGGATGACGATTAAAAGCATGTAAATCTTAAACAGTTCTCCCTGATTTCAAGTTAAAGAGGAATGGCATCCATCACTGCAAGAGACAGTAGAAAAGCCTACCTGTATATAAATAATAATAGTAATAATAATAATAATAATAATAATAATAATAATAATAATAATAATAATAATAATAATAATAATAATACATATAATACACTTTGGAATAACAGTCAGCTGTGGTGATCTAACATCATTTCCACCATAGGTTACTTTCTTAGTTACTGTTTCAGCTGTCAAACGCTCACAATTGATATTTTCATTAACTACATTGCCTTGCAATAGCACTTTTCATATTTTATCACATAACCAGTGCAAACATCAATGCATTTTGTTGTGATTTTATGTGATAGACCAACACAAAGTATTCCTGAAGTTGGAAAGAATGTCTTTACAAATAAACATTTGAACGAAGTGCTGCATGCAAGCACATCCAGCTCCCTTTTACTCTGAGAACCCTCCATAAAGTTCAGTAAATTAGGAAGAGTTGAACAGTGAACAACTTAATCTTGTTTTAAATACAGTGCTCTGTAAAAACCTCAGAGGTTTGTTAGAGACGGTCCACATATAAACTTATGCAAACATTAAAGCAGGGTTAAGAGACAATATCCCAAGTTATGACCATCTCAGGGAGCATTGCTTAATCTGTCAGCTGAAAATAAAAATAGCAATGCCCAAACATCTCCACATCACAGCATAATGCTGCTGTGATGTGAGATGATGCTTTTTTTCATCAATGAGAGGGGTGCTGGTTAGAAGTGATGGACCTAAACCCAGGATAATAGTGTAAGAACACCTGTTATTGGCTGCAAAAGGCTTAAGACAGGAAGGAGGTGCACCAGCCAGCAGGGCAACAACCCTCACCATAGAGCTTGAGCTACGATGGAATGGTTAGGATCAAAGCAGGTTCATGAGTTAGAACGCCCCAATCATAATCCAGACCTAAATCCAATCTGGGGCTACTTGAGGGATGCTGTTCACAGACACACCAAATCTGGCTGAGCGTGAGCTCTTTTCCCAACGGGCACAAATCTCAGACTGGAGATGGACAAAGCTCTTAGACATACCTCAAAAAACATGTAACTGTAGTTGCAATGAAAGGTGGTTCTACAAAGTATTGACTTACGGGGCATGCTTTGAAATTAAGAAACCTATTTTATACACTCCATTATGGTGGTCTATCGCATTAAATCAAAACAAAGTACATAAAGGTTTTTGTTGGTGACGCTGAAGTTCATGTAGTATGAATATCTTTGCTTTACACTGCACATAGCATTTTGTTCATTCCCAGCACATACCATATGAAAACTGCAAAAAAAAAAAAAAAAAAAAAAAAAATTACAAGACCTGAAAAAACTTCTGCCAAATAGAGAGGGTCCTTGACTCTTCTGAGGCCACAGACCAACAGGAAGACACACAGCTCATCAACACACTCCGTCCTCACACCTGGAGCAAAGCCAGACACACACACACACAGAGACAGCAACACAATATAAAAAAACACTGCATAATGAACATCCCAAGTACATCAGCAGATAATGAAAGCAATACATCAGCCAAGGTCAGGAGGAAGAGAGGAGAGCAGTGACTAATGTGCCTGCACAATGCAACAGGGGAAAAGAGTCTGCCCAAATTATTGAAAGGTTGCAGCCTAATCAGTGCAAACTGCAGCGTCACGGTCACACTGCCCGACTGTTCAGACGAGGATTTGCTTCTTGAACGACTGATAAACAATGAGGTAGCCCCCACATTAGGCTAACAACATGAGATGTTGTAAGAGCCTTGCTTTAGCTGAGACAGAAAGCTGTGGCGTTGGCCCTCTCCCCAGATCATCCAGCTCTCGTGTTCAATCTTGAGATTAGTCAGAAACTGGCAGGCAGACAACTGCGCTCCACGCCAGCAGCTACTGTAATGCACATGACCCCGCAAACGCTTCAAAATATTATTCTGATCTGAATAATGCTGCCTATGTCTTATGAAACACACACAACCCTTTCATAGCTGAACATCTCACCAAAAGACAGATCAAGTGTGAAAGAAATACGAGGGATTTTAGTGCCTTATTTCATAAATCAGGACAACGATCCAAAGTGAAAATTACAGCGCTAACCACTGTGCTATCAATTTACGTGGGTGGCTGGGGAAGATCGCAACACAAAAACTTTTTAAACAAAGCCACACACGCGAACCGTCATGAGCTCAGAGCTAGCACGGCGGCAGTCAAGTGAAATCCCCTGCTGCCAGATAAGTCCAGATCAGGAGGCTGAAGCAGTTCTTTTAATGCTATTAAGAGCAACTTAAAATGACAGCGTCAGGTCTGGGGCCTGACCCCGATCCTAGGATCCGAATGTCCGAAAATCTCTAATATTTGCAGACTATATTAGATGTCCTCATATTGGGAGAGAACTGATCTGATGAAAAGGAGCAACATACAAGCAAGCAAAAAGAAACAGAAAATCCAAACGTGATCGCTTTAGAGAGCAATGCTAAATTGTAAAGATGTTCTGGAGTCCAAGACACACTCAATAATAAACAATTTCATGCTGTTTGGCTTTGATTTTAAACTGACACACTAAACAACCCTGTTATGTCTTTGTAAACCATGTCTGGCAAAAGTATCAACACCATTTTCTCACAACAAATCTCTGTGTATCATATTGGGATTTTTGTGTCATGTCACCAGAACGCAGTAAATTAAGATATATTGTGAAGGAATGTTCGAAAATGTTTAGTAATAAGAATTGGAAAAGTATGGCTTGTACATCTATTCAGCTCCCAGAACCAGTACTTTGCAGAACCAGTATTTTTCTATTTACATGGTTTTTTTTAAAAGGGTATGTTGTCAACTCTGATCAGCATTTCCCAGCTTAAAGGTGACATATCACACATTTCAGTTCTTCATTTTCACAGTGAAATCATTCAGTTGTGGTCTATATAAAGTGGAACTGCAATACTTTGGTCTGAATTCCTCGTTAAATGTACCCCCCCTTAACCCAGCCACCCACCCGCCCATCCCGGCTCAAGCTACGCATTTTGGTGCTTTCACTTTAAACCTATGGGAGGCACTCCAGGTCGCACAGAGTTCTTCTCTACCCTGTCTGGCCATTATTGTGCGATGCTGGGGTACGGTGCAATGAATAACTGAAAATTTTACTACATCTACTTGTGGTTTGGGCATCCTTCAGCTTGGACTACAAAATCAGCCCAAGAATAAAAAATGGCGGACTCGTGAGACTGGTAAGCTGGAAGTCCGTGAGTTCGTTTAGCAGGTTCACAGCAAATACTGTGGCGTAATTGTTTAAAAAACGTAATAGAAAACAGAGAAAACTGAACGGCTTGAAAAAATATATATATTAAAAAGTACACAACAAAATGTATTTGTGCTAAAAAAGTGGATTTTGTGTGAGATGTCCCCTTTAAGGAAAGCATCATCAGCATTATGCTGCCACCACCATATTTCACAATAGGGACGGAGCGTTCTGGGCGATGAGTTACTTTTCACCAACAGGCAGCATTTGGTGTGTAGATCAAAATATTATATTTCCGGCTCATCTGACCACAGCAACGCTTTCCACATTTGCTGTGTCCTACATGACTTGTGATGAACTGCAAGCAGGACGTCTCATGATCTTCACTCAACAATACCTCAATCTTAATTTTTAAGCTCTATTTTATGTGCAAACCCTTGGATATTGCTTTAAAACCTAACTCCGCTGTAAACTTTGTCACAACTTTACCCTCTTGTATTCCTTTTCCTTCACGAGGCCTTCACGAAGGAGTGGTATTTACACTGGGAATAAATTACACAAGGGTAAATCTTTGTGTTAGTGTCCAGTGACTAAGTGACTCCTGAAGGTAATTAGTTGCACTGGAGTTTAGTCATGGGTAACATGGGTAACAGTTTTCAGATTTTATTAGTGGAAAATTCTTTGAACCATGTGATGTATCCCTTTCTTTCCACTTCCCAATTATGCACTTCTTCTTGTCTGTCTCCTGCATGAAATTTGAATTAAAATTCATTGGGGTTGTAACAAGACAAACTGTGAAAGGTTCGAGCGGTGTCTGTCTGCTTACAATGCTGTGAACAGCCTCTGAGCAGCTTTGGCTAAGGAAAGCATGCATGGAGATAGATAAACAGTATTTTAAAAAATCTGAATAAATATCTTGCATCTCTGAAAGTGTACACGGTATAGTATACATACAATACCTGTACTAGCAAACTAAATCTCCCCCAGGTGCAGAAAATACCCACTAAGTAAGACAAATGGGAAATGTAGAAATTGGACTGTTGTTGGTTACAATTCAATATAAAGTTTAAAATGTGTTAAATGGGGCTGCACAACATTACATAATCTTAAAATGCCGATATAATTGGTAAATATTATGAGTATATCAGTTGCTATGAATCTCCATTTTCTTCCCACCAGTCTTTCTCCAGAACCCTTAAGAGTCTAGGAAAGTGCAACCTGTGTTAGATGTCGGCATCTACTGCAGCAGAGCTCCATCTGAAAGGCTGAATATTGCATTTGCATGCCAAGTGTGGACTGATGACACTTTGAATATATTAGCCAACAACAACCGCATTATAAACAACCCTTTATGCTGTAATAATACAGTGATGTTGCAATGATGATGTATTTGCATATAGTGTGCAGCCCTAGAATAAAGACAAATGAATGTTTGAATGTACATTGTTTTACTCTTTATTAAACCAACAACGCTGCTGCTAATTTCTTCATTAAAAGCTCACTATAAAGTTATTCCAATGTTATTTACAGGGATGTGTAACTTCCTCGGGAGTTCATGGTATCACTGCTCACCTCTGTGCAGTACCTGGTCTACCCCTTTAATTCCACCTCACAAAGCAAATGGACCTGTTAAAGCAAACAGTCCCAGCCTTGTACACATAGAGTGGCTTAAATGGGCTTAAAGCTCCTGGGTTTTGACGCTGAAGCCTCCGTCTCTGGAAAGCACACAGCATTCGCTGAATAACACCTGGACACATGCAGCTTAGGGTGTTTTCATTCAGGTAGAAACATTGCTTTATCTTTCCAAGCCGAGGCTTTTCTGAAGTGTTTAACCGCGGCATCGAAGCCCACGTAAGAACACTCTCCCCATTCCAAATCTCTACTTACCTTCACAGTGCTCTTCAAAACAGAATGCACCTCACGTCTGGCAATTTAGAAATTATCAATTTATGTGACGCCAGATGGAGCGATCCAAGGAATAGAAAAAAAAAAAAAACGTGCAGCACTGTGGGTGGAGAAAATGCACACATGGGATGGTGCCCCCTGCTGTGCCACGAGTGTGTGAAACGACAAAAGGAAGCATGAAAGCTGACAGAAAGGAATGATTGTTCCCGAAGTGGCTTTTCTGCCTGAAACAAACTAAAATATGAGAAAAAGTTCTTGATACTGATTACTGGAGAAGGCAAAGCGGGTCAGCAACATACAAAAAATATCAAGATATGGAGCAAACAATTGTTTAGATAGCAAAAGAAATGGAGCGATCGTTTCACTTTCAAGCACAATTCTTCAGAAAATCCTTTTTACAAGAATAAACTACGGGCCGTAGCATTAAGCTTCTCAGCACAAAGCTTTCTGCTGCGGTAGCTGCATTCAGCAGGACAAAAGCAAGACGACCTTGTGTTGTCAGGCCACTACAGCGATGCATTAGTTCTCACTGGTTTGAAATAAACTCCCATCTTAAGGAATAAACACCAAGAAAGCAATAGCATCACATGGTCTTTTTTTTTTTTTGGGGGTCCGCAAACAGGAACAATGCACAGGCAGCTTTAAAAAAAAAAATGACTGACTCAGATTACAAAATTTTCAGCCCATTCATATAACCACACAATAATAGTGTCATCTGTTTCAAGAACAACAAATGGAGAAGTGAGTATGGGAAAATTTGTATTACTTGCAGCTGCTGGGAAACCTGGTGATAAATAACCTGGGGTTAGAGAGCTATTAATCAGCTGTTCCTCTCTGTACTCACTGGGGCTCTCTGGGAGCACTAATGTACTTGGGATGGGCATCATCGTGCAATGTCCAATTTAAATTCCCAGCTGCTTGTGGAGCGAAGGTGTGTGGGTACAGAGCTATATTTTCATCTTAAAGGAGACTCCAAGGCATTTACACTGTTGCACAGAGAATGAACACCGATACCTGATGGTTGACAATTTCAACAGCTTTGATAATGAAATATAGCTCACATCCCACAGACAGGCTACTGTGTGGACCAAAATGCCCCAGGCTTTATCTCATCGTTATTTACTATAACCACTGATACCATAATAACGAATGTAAAGCCATAACAAGCTATATGTTTTACACAAGTCAGTAGGCTACATATCGAAAATGTGTCTGCAAACAACATTTTAAATAAATGAGAACATTATAAAAGAGTCAATTTATTTCAGCAACTCAATTAACTGAGCTAAACAAATTATATAGATTAATTACTCACAGACTGATGTTTTAAAGCCCTTATTTCTATTAATAATGAAGATTTTATCCCTCACATAAAATGCAAACACAACATTTATGATTCCTGCAGGATGTCATGGGCTCTAATAAGGTTCCCAGGGCCTTGGGAAGAGGAAAAGCCCCCAAGCATCAAAGATCCCCCCATCATACTAACCATGGACATGAGATGTTTTTCCAAATGTTCATGCTTTGGTTTACTTAAGACTCAACCTGACAGTTAGTTGCTAAAGATCTCCATCTCAGTTCCAGCTCATGTCCCAGTAAAGTTTAGTGAACTCCACACACTTATGTGTTAAATGGTAGGACAGACAAGGCCTTTCCCCGGCATGCCTCCAGAACCAGTTATTATAGTGCTTTTCTAACGCTTGCTATAGAGACTACCACTCATTAAGGCAGTTCTATAATAGTGATTGTTGGAGAGGTTTGTGCTCATAAAGCATCTTAGCAAGATAAATATGGGTTGTCGTCCTGAATTATCTCATTTCTCATCTTAAACTTTGTAATTGTTGTTCTATCTTTAGATAACAGGCTGGTTTAAAAAAGAAACCCATTTTATTCTGGCCATTTCTTGACTTTTGAAGATTGTCACACATTTGCTTTACTTATATAGCATGTTGCCCTGTTTTTTTCTATTCTGAAGTAAGCTAAAATAAACTAGCCTCGTGAGACCATCCTGATCTCGCGAGGTTTCAAGGTTTCACTCGCAGATCAGTCTGGATACTCTCCGTTAAAGAAAATTTGGAGCCGTTCACCAAACGAACGTCCAATCAGCGTTGGCTTTGAGGCAGGTTGCGGTGTGACGCAACGGGAAGCGCGTCAGTTCAGTCTAAAGAACATGGCGGCTTCAGCCGATGAAACTAGCGTTAGCGCGACTATCGAGCAAGTTTTATCGGAATTACAGAGTATTTATTTGCTGAGCTAACGAGCTTTTACCTGCAGCAGCAAGAGTAGCTTGGCTTGTGGTTGTGTTTTCGTCGTCGCTCTGTTACGAGCGACGGCGAATCTGATTGGTTTATTTGGCCCGTCTATCACCAACATAAGCCAATCAGCTGACCAGTATTTTCGCCCCTTCCCAAAATTACTTCAACGGAAGGTTTCCAGATGGATATGCAGAGCAAATCTATCTGGCGGAGTCAGGTAAAAAATAAACGGGTCTCTGTGCCAAGTCATTCTTTCATAGCACACCAAAACAGGAAATTGTAGATTACTAATTTAAAGTCCTTTAATACAGTGATCACTTAGAAAGACTATAGTAAACATTTGTTAAACATGCTTAAGCTATTTTTCGTGTGAAGCGTGTGAAAAATGTGGCGACGGTGATAACAAGTAAACACAAAATACAGTTTGTAAATTAAGGTTTTTAGTATTAATGGAGAAGAAAATTAAAAAAGAACATTTTTAATTTTTTTGTGCTACTGCAGGACCTGGAAGACTTGCTGTAATAATTGGACCCATGAATTCTGCTGTCTAACATGATATCCTGAAGGAGGATGTACGGCCATTTGTTCAGGACTTCAAGCAGAAACCAGCTTTGCTTCTGCAGCTGGACAATGATCCAAAACAAACCAGCAAACCCACCTCTGAAGGAAAACAAAATTAAGACTTTGGAGGGGCCTAGTCAAAGCCCTGACCTAAATCCTATAGAGATGCTGTGGCCTGACCTTAAAAGGCCTGTTCATGCTTGAAAACATGAATTACAACAATCCTGCAGAGATGAGCGGGACAAAACTACTCCATGGCGCTGGAAAAGGCTTACTGCAGTTGTTGCTGCTAAGGGCAACCAAATCAGATGTTAGGTTTGGAGTTTTTTCTCCCCAAATAATAAAAAATGTAATTAAATCAGCATTTTTTTCTTTACAGGTACTTCTAATATTTTAATTTGTTTGATGTTCTGAAACACCTAAGTGTAACAAACATGCAAAAGAATAGGAAATCAGGATAGGGGACAAAGACTTTTTCACACAACTGCAAATTAAGCCACTGCTGGAATAACAAAAAAATTCAAGTACCTGAGCTCCTCAAGAATTCAGTCCAGCAGAACTTTTCAGCCACTTCTGTCTGGATGCCTTTAAATTAAACATGACAACAGACATTGCGTGAGGTTGTAAAAATACAGATTCTGCACATCAACTCTAAACAACTACTCGTGATCCAAAAAGTCAGTTACATGGAAATATACCAATGTTAAAGAGTGATTACTGCTGTAGCAGCATTGCAACTAACCTTGGGGCTGGACATAGATTTTACTGCTGGGTGACACCTTGAAGAAGAGAACGAGAGTAAAAAAAAAAAAAAAAGATTAAAAAGTGAAAAACAAAAGAGTCCCCGAAATGGATCATTCAGTAATGATCGGCAATGTTTGTTTACACAAATTATACGAGATTGTCATTGCCTGTGTAAAAACAATCGAACGTTTAATGTTCTTCATTCTCCGTGCATATTCAAACAAAGCAAAAACTCTGAAAGTGGAGTCAGGGATGCAGTTGATAAGATAATAGTTATATTGCAAAATAAATCAAGGAGATGAAAATTAAATTGCCTGGATGTTATCACACCAGATCCATCAACAATGTATGTTTTGTGTCAGAATAAAAAAGCGGAGCAATGCCTCTCAGTGCACGCCCTGTCTTCCTGCTGTCACCACTTAAATGGCAGAGATAAAGGATGCCACTGGCTTCAATCTGCTGCCCGTGGCTGCAATCTCATCTGAGAATAAAACACTATAACGTTGTTTTAATACCAGACTATTGTGAGACAGGGCCCAATATTGTGTTTTTATAATGAAAGTCCTTCTGTTACATTTACTGATGTTGTCAGACTCCGGCTGACTTGCTTTATAACGCAGACATAAAAGCCTTTTGTTTTACCGACAGAATCCTCACTATAGCAATTTCAGAAGGAATAATACCTGACTGTAGAAATCATTGAAGTTCTGTGCGAATTAAAATATCTTATAATGACAATATTGATTGATTGATTTGGGGCAATCAGGAAAATACACCTTTGAGGTGAAATCAGATATGTATAGCAGCTAAGTGGCAAAACACACCTCATAAGGAAAACACAGTACACAAAGGACAGATGTAGGATGGATGTAATGAATTTATGGAGGAATAAGAAAATAAAAATTCAACAGCAATATTCAAACCCATCTCTGGCTTCATCAGAACTCGTTTAATAACATAAGAGTTTTTTTCAAATCTAATGGATTCCCTACTATCAGCGTGTTGAGAGCCCATTTAATCGAATCATTTTAGTTTTCATGATTTTGTCCCCAGTGGGGAAAAAGTCAAATTAATAAATCCAGAGGAGCTACTTTAAAAGCTGCACAGTCGTGCAGCTGGTAGCAATGTTTAACTGGATATATGGATTTTAATTCGGACCAGGGCCTTTCTGTGTGGACTTTGGATGTTCTTCCTGTGCATGCCTGGTTCTCTCCAGGTACTCTGGTTTTCTCCCACGTGCCACACGAGCACATTAGATTAACCGGCCACTCTAAATTGTCAATATGTGTGAGTGTTTTTGAAAGTTACGTGTCTCTGTTTCTCTGTGTTGCTTTGTTATAGACTGACAATGTATCCAGATTGTCCTCTCCCTCTGTCCCAGAACCCCCTGCAATCCTGTGAGGATAAAGTGGTTATAGAGAATGGATGGATGGACAGGAGAGTAATTAACAAACAGTGAGTTTTCTAGAATTGAAAGCCATGTAAACTTCCTTACTAAAGTCAAACAGACTTCCAGGGAATCCTGTTGCTACAGGCTTTCTGAAAGCCCAACGATTTTACGAAGACGATAAGTCTTTTTAATCTAGGCCAACTAAAATCTGACACTGAACAGTAAACTTTATGCTTTTTTTTATGCTCTAAAATCTCCCTCTCATAAAGACACACACTGTGTTTGTTCAGTAAGTGAAGAAGAATGACAAGGATATCACAAGATGACTCCCAAATAGCTGTTCTACATTTGACTATCTAAAGTTACATCTAATTGTTTCGTCTATTGCAAGATACTAGACTGCATTTAGACTTTAAGCACAATACCATCCTAAATTATGTCTTGTGTTTTCTAAAGTTGTTATCTTAACTAGTCGCTTATCATGAAAAGCATCTAATGCAAAGCATATTCAGAAGCCTTGAATAATCCATATTATAATTTTTCTATACTTGCTAAATTGTTTACCCTGAATGTAACATCTCCCTGATTCTCTGCTTTACAGTCTTGGCTGTGTCTGATCTGTCCATGGAAAAGGCTGATCAGATGGTCTGGTTGATGGGAAAACAAAACAGGAACTTAAAGCTGACAGTACTCAGCGTCCACGGTTAGACAAAAGAAAGCACTGCTATGTTTGCTCCATCCTCACCAGAATGTAGCAAGTAACAAGATCAATGTTGCTTGAACAACAGCAGTTTGATATAGAGAAATGTGAAGAAAAAAAGGGTTTGTTCATACCAAAACAAATTCTGCTTCTTCTTTTAGTTTTTCAGTGAAAGCAACAGCAAACCTGATTGGAAACATAAGAAAAGAAAAATCTGTAAAAGGCAAATAATCAGAACAAGAATTGTCATTATTATGGGAGAATGTTAGACATTTTACAATCAAGGACAATTTTGACATTTGAGGGAAGAGTAGGATTAGTCAAAGTAAGATCGGCTTTTTGGAAATACTTCAGGAAATCCACAGAGGGCCAATGTCTGATAACTAATGGAAACTCCTGTTAAGGCAAAGCTGTTCTAAAAATTGCAGTTTCTACGTTACAGGTCCCATGTCTGTTAAGCAGCCACCTGCAGGCTGGTTACTGCATATACCAACTAATTAATCAACAATATAATACTGTTTGCCTAAGGGTATCATAGCGTGTGAATCACCTCCCGGCCAAGAACAGACGAGACTTCAAAAAGCCTCTAAAAGCAATACTCCATACACATGCTGTCATGTGCAGGACAGAACGGCAGGTAAGTTGAGTTTAAAATCCCCTTCTGCAAATGGCTGGAGTTAGCACTGCCTGAAAAAATATTTGTTCACTGCTGCACCCATCTCATCTATAAACTTGATACGGGAACTGCTGAGGTATCCAGCACCAAATCCAAACATAAGACTGGAAAATCCACCGCGTGCGCTTAGCAAAGGCATCACTAAAAAGCAGAGTAACGCTCTAAAGTGTGACTCCAACTAAATATTACACAAATTAACATCTAATTACTTTCTTTCTTTCAATAATAATCCATTAGGCACATTTTTCCCCCCTTGTGACTTATTTTCCACTATGACCATTAAAGTACCTACCAACTGCTAACAACTAACATGGCAACAAGTACCCTCACTAAAAATTCACCCTGACATTGTTGTTGGTGCAAATAAGGGCAGAAACAAAAACTGCTTTTGTTTCAAGCAAGACGCACAAAGAAAACAATAAGAAAAATGATGGAAATGTAGGGCAGAAATCACAGGGAGGATATTCATTTGCATGCGTGGCAGTGCATTATTAACTGGCCCAACAGGCTCTGTGCGGTGACCGAATTTTAAGATCAAGGTCTGTGTGTGAGAAGGCACCAGCAGGGAGGTGCACGGATGTTTGAAGCAGCAAGATCTTCCCATTTCTCCCAAAAGGGGTTTAAGCCCTTAAAACTTCCCACATCAGTTCCCCTACCATGCCCTTTTCATCTGCATGAGAAGAGCGAGAGACTCACTGATGTCACGTTATTTCACGTAATATTGATAAGTATTCTAATGTTAAACTGGAGAAGGAGGGAAAAACTCACAACCTGCACAGTTGGAACTGGATTAAAGATGCTCAGCCTCATTCTTTCGTTCAGAACTCCAGAGACAGAAGAAAGGATGAAATCCAGAACTTTTGTCTCAAACGAATAACACGGTGATTCAATTTTTCAGCAACACAGAGTGTGTTTGTCAGTATTGCTCAGGAATGGAACGGTTCATTAAAAAAAATCTAAACCCTTGGTTCAACCCCTCGTTTAGCAAATATTTGAGAAGCATTATGAATTTGGCAAAATCCCTTAAATTTATTGGAGAAATATCAAACCAAGCTTTAACCTGAAACTGCCTAATTCCTTCAGTTTTTACATGACTTGAGAATAATTGATATTAAAAAAAAACAAACATATGATGGGAATTATCCATAGCTATTGTATGTTATTGCTGGAGTTTTGAGAGACTAGGAAAAGAAATGTGAACCGAACCGTGGATTTTATGAACCGTTCCATCTCCAGTACAGAAGTTCTCAGACAGAAAAAGAATATATCACATGATCAAATATTTTTAGATGTTGATTTCATAGGAGAGATATGAACAAAGATATGAGGGTGTCGCCACATTTACTTCCTGCTCGCACTTCAAGATGCTGACTGCTGCCTCAAGCTTCTAGAAAAAGGTTTAAAACAAACATGTTAAGTTACACTCTAAGCTGATCTGCACAAAACTGATGGCCGAACTATAACGAGATCAAAAAGAGTGCTAAAGTTTGTCGTGTACTGCTGATTTGAGGCTCTCACTCGTCTACAACTGCTGGTTCTTTGGAATCATGCTTTTTTTAGGATTGTGGTTAGCAGTAAAGTCACCTGGCTTTCAGCAGCACCTGCTCCATAACCGCACGCTTCTGCTCATCTTTCACATCTTCATTTATGTCTGTTCCGCCAAAAATGACTCCAAAGGGTAAACGAATGTCTAATAAAAACAGGGAAAAAAAAGAAACTTTTTACAACAAGTATATATATATTTTTTTTTTGGTCACAAACACGAGTAACTGAAAGCAAGATTGAATCCTAGCTAAAGAGATGATGCAACAACAATGGAGTGTTTACCCAGGAGAAGTCTGCCAGCTTTGAAAAGATGAATGGCCAGCGCGGCCTCAAAAGGAGGATTTTGGGATAGTAGATGTGCCACGTCAGAGGGAGACTGAAAATCTGCCACATCTCTGAGCTCACAGGTGTGTCCGGCTGATTCAATGTGAGACCTTAAACATAAAACACATGTGGGTATGGAGAACTTTCAGTAGTGGTTTTGTACTTCAAAAATTTTTTTTTGCTATTTGTCTTTGGTTTAAGCCTTTTTTTAATGTTACAGTTAAAGTTAAGCACCACTCTTCTCGATCTGTTTGAGTGTTTTAAGAGGGTCAAATTACACTCCAATAAGATGTGGGAGTCAGTCTCTCAAAAGACTCATTTTGTGACAAACTGTCACAGAAGCACATGATGTGAGGAGAAAGCAACAACGCTGAACATGGCCATTTGTTATCTGATCGTTTTTTTTTGGTTTAGTTTTCTTTTTTTGCAGAAACCTAGCTGAAAATGCACCAGTATTTTTATTATCTAGTTGACTATAAAAATGTCTTTAGCACTTTTTGACATAAAATATACATACATTAGTTCTATTAGGGGGAGGAGCAGGATGTGCAGGTTTGTTCTTTAGAGAACACATATTGATGGCATATAGGGATAACTTTTCAACATTAATTCCCCTTGGGCCGTTGTAGTCCTAACACTATTATTATTAGTATTTTATATTTTAGACCTCCCCACATCAAGATACTTTGTCATGCAGCAATGGTCCAAAATCCCACTGAAAGCCATTAATTCCTCTTAGACTTAGACAATTTTATTGTCATTTTGTATGGATAGAGTGCATACAGAACAAACCATAACCTCGATCATAAGACAACCAGTAGAGCGTGATAACAGCATGAAAGAAGTTTTTTTTTCTTCTTTCTTTTTTTTTTTCACTTTTAAATGAAAGAAGTTTCAAGTGCAATAGAGGGTTAGCTTCATTATAGTAAATACACAATAAGTATTAAATACTAGGGTTGGACGATAAAGAAATAAAGGATATTTCCTGTATTTTCCTGGAAGCTTGGGTAAATAATTTCCTTAAAAAGTAAAATTTAACATATTGTTATATACTTCTAAACTGTGATTCGTTATTGTATAAAACAATGTTAAATGTAATGTTAGGTTAATTGAAAATAAATTTTCCGGTACCATAATATGTTTTGTTAGGGTTACTGTATAGGATTAGAGCATATTACCAGAAATACACAAGGTATTCTTTATTGAAAATAATGAGTAATTCAAGAATGGGTCCATTATATCAAGGCCTCAAAACAGCAAGATCTCCCCCTTTCTTCCCAATTCAATAAATATATAGGTTGTTAATTAAATATTTATTCATAAACATTTATATAAACTTTAACATACAATGAATGAATTAATAATGGCGATTTAAATGTTTTGATAATTTATCAAATAATTAAATAATAAAATGCAAAAATTCCGTTAAACGTTAAAAGCACATCATTATTTAAGTATTATTTCATTTTATTTTTATTTATTTTTTTGCATCCTTTCAAATAGGCAGGCTAACACTGTTACACACAAGGTGATTGATCTGCAGTTAAACTGCTGTGCTGGTTGACCAATCAAATGTTAAGGTTTATAATGCCGGTTTAATTTATTTCAATTAAATAAAAAAAAAAGAGATAAAGTCTAGATTAAATTTATGATTCACGCATTTTACAATGTTTATTTAATACTTGACACGTTACATAAACTTAGAATATTTAATGTACTTTTAACAGTTTTTAGTGGTTAATCAGCAGATAACATTTGTATTAGAAAATACTACGTTGCTCATCTGCGACCCTTACAAAATTAGGGAATATAATCTAATCAAAAATCATAGGTTATGTAACAGTCACACATTTTCGCACTGTTAAACAGCGTACTGAGGTTCTAGCATAACTAATCAAGTGCTTTTAGTCATGTGATATTTTAGAAAAGGACGGTTATTCAAAACAGAACACATTCAGATGGAGTATTACAGGATGTAGCGTCCCTTAAATAAAGGATGTGAGTACTTTCTCCGCCAGTGGTGACGACAAATGTCTCATGGTTGAGGTAACAGCCGCCAAAGCCACTTTTAAATGATGGGCAGCATAATGAGTCGTAATATTAATTCCAAGCATTTTACAGCGAAGAAGGGAATTGCCAAAAGAACGCATTGTTTACCTTTATCAAAGTTAATTGTCAGACCGAGCCTCCCTAGCTAACTAACCAAACAGCGATCTTAGCCATCATGTAAATTACCTTATTCTCTCGGCTGTGGTATAGTTCCCTGTTTTGGGGCTGAGGCAGGCTAGAAATAGTAATTTCATATCTCCTCTGTGAATGGTGCTCTGCAACTGGTGGATGACACAGCAGGCAACAAGACCTCCCGAGTTTCAGCTCTCTCGCTACACCCAGGTCCTATCACATTTCCTGGACTCATTCCCGTAGCGTCCACGTAGATTAAAGCTAACAGGGCATGCTACTACAGATTCCTCAGCCAGGTGAGGCGAGGCGAAACACGTTTCAAATGTTTGCGAGTCCGCCTCTAATATTCTCCCCTGGAAACAAATGGGTCGCAGCTACAGTGGAGCGCCAGCATGTTGTTGGCGCTGCTTGTGTGTGTGGTGACCAATATGTAAGAGTCGGTCAAGAGAACAGCTTGATAATACGTATATATCTCTGAATAAAACCCAGAATGAAACAGAAAAAGTAAAATCACCGCAAAAGTACTTCCTTCTACCGGGTGTACGCCGCATGCGCTAAAACCCTCGACTTCAATGTCATGCGGATGTGCCGAACAGGGGCTGTTGTTAGGCGACCATCACTTCTGGTTTCATGTAGAGATCGGTTTCCTGGGAACGCAAGCGTGACAGCCGTTACCGAGCTGCGTATCACGCGACAGTGCTGTGACACTGTTGTTGTGGACTTCCAGTTCTCTCTGGCGCAAGTATTTACTTCTAACGAGAGAAACTGAACACTTGAGCGGTGAACTAACTAGGGTGACTGAGGTTACCGCAGACTGCTGAAAAGAGCTTCAATAATTAAAGGTAAAGTAAAAACCACACGCTTAGATACAGCTAGCTTAATGCTTGTGTTTTCCAGTTTTAAGGAAATAACGGGAACTTTCCCCAGACAATTCAGACAAAGCTATATCGGAACTGCTGCTAACATATAACTGCATCATGCTTATATGGTGATCATACTGTGACAGTGGGGAGATAAACTAAAGTCACTTTAGTGATTAAATGTATACACAACAGCAGAACACTCTCCAAAACATTCTTCAAAACACAAAGCATCTGATCAGGGTTTTGTGACATATTAAAAAAAATCTAATTAGTTCTTGTGACGATTTATTTTATTTATTTATTTTTGTTTTGATAAAAGTTTTTGCAGTTTTAATATAAGGCAAATATTACCACAGCATGCTTAATAAAAAAAAGCTGTATCATTCATTATTTTTAACTAGTACAGATTAGGGCCGATTATTTTAGTAATCAATTAATCTGTTGATGTTTTTCAATGAAAATATTAATATAATATTTAGTAAATTAACATACCTCAAACGGATGTTTTGAACTCAAAGCAAACAGCATTTATTGCACATTTTGCATTGTAAATGAAAGAAAAATGAAACAAACTCAGTTCAATGCTCACAACGTGGTCATCTAATTATTAAGGTCTCTATCCACATAACCCTGTTAGACAAAACAGTAGACAATATAATTAGGGCTGAAACTAACAATTATTTAGCTAATTGATTAATTTGTTCACTACTTTTTTCAATTAAGGGATTAATAATTGGATCGACAAAGGTGCTTAATAGGGGATTTTTACGGAATTAGAACCAGGTGAAGCTAACACTAAGCCACTTACGGAGTTCTGGATATAGCATATTTACAGACAAAGAAGGTTTTTCGTCTTAAAGGAACTATACCTGATTCTGCATAAACTGGAGCTGTGACTGAGAACAGTTTAGTTTGAGCTGTAAGCCCCAAATGTTTTTTTCCCCCATGAGAAACCCTCAGCATCCATGAGACTAAACGCACGCCTCAAGCTTGTGTACAATTCTCTGGGGGAAGCAAGGCTTTATTGAGGAAATTTTAGTTGTTTTCTTCAACACCAATGGCTTCTTCTTGGGTAAATTATATTTTTCATGTGACTGGTCAACACTTCATGCCATGCTGTTCTGTTTACATACCCTGTTGTGCAATGAGGCTCTGCACCTCGAAAAGTCGTCCCCAGTTCGCTGCCTATTCCTACTTAAAAAAAAAAAAGTCTGGATTCCCTCAATCGCACAATCAATTGGTCAGTCGTTATTGTCAAATCACGTCTTTTAACTCAACACATTGCGTAAAGAGCATTTTTTTTAACAACACAAAAATAAATTCAGGTATAGTTCATTTTTAAACACAAAATGTCTACATTTTTTTACAGTTTTGGCCTACTTACTGATGGGTTGTTTTTTCAGCAAACGTTACATTTTACAGTCTCTATCCTCCACTTAATTATTTGATTACTCAATTAGTTAACGATAATTTCAATAACCTAATAATAATTAATCCAATTAATTGTTTCTGCCCTGGTCCACGTGATGTTGGTATGATGAAGCAGTTAAATAAATCACTGAGTCTGACATTCTTTCATACTCTTTCAGATATTTTATTCACATAAGGATCAACATTATGTTACTGAGCATAAACGTGTCTACTAGGGCTGTGCATAAAAATCGATATAAAGATTAATATCGATATTTTTAAAAACGATTTAATATCGATATTCTGGCTTTCAATATCGATATACCTCCCAACCTCTAGGGGGCGTTATTACAGCGCAACCATTACAGTTCACAGCGAAGGAGAGCAAGTGAGACGAATTTGTGGAACGGCTGACAGGATTTTAGAAGCTCCTTTGTCCCTAAAATCAGATGTTTGGGCACATTTTTGGTTTCTGTGACACGTTAAATGCATTGAAGCAAATGCACTTTATTTTCCTGTTAATATGTCTGTGATCAATAAATAGAACATAAACATAATATTTGGCTGATTTTGGTGATTGAATCACTGAGCATTAATTCAAAGTAATAAATATCGATATTGGAATCAAAGCAAGCTGAGCTATGTATCGAGAATCGTATCGTATCGTGAGCTGTGTATCGAGAATCGTATCGAATCGGCTCATCCTAGATGATACCCAGCCCTAGTGTCTACCAGGTCAATTTCAGCTCCTAAAGTTATTTGTATCCTTTGTTTGCACTCTTATAAGAAATACTAACAAACGTTGCATTCTTGTTATATTTTCCCAGGTTTCAACTTGCTGTTGAAGGAGAGTTATTTTTTATTTTTTCATCGGTTTTGTTGAAAATGGATGATAACAGGGATGCCAATGAGAGCAGCCCCCTTTTGGACTCAGGGAACAGACCAACACCACCGCCAGTGTTCCAGGGAAGGAGACTAGCATGTGCTGCCATCCTGCTTGCTGAATCCTTGGAAAGGGTCGCGTTCTACGGCATCACGTCCAATCTGGTACTTTTTCTCAACAACAGCCCTTTTTACTGGGAGGGAACTCAGGCCAGTCAGGCGCTTCTGACGTTCATGGGAATAACCTACCTGATTTCACCTTTTGGAGGCTGGCTGGCAGACGCATACGTTGGGAAATTCTGGACTATTGCTTTTAGTTTAATCCTGTATTTTATTGGCTTGCTGTTTTTCCCTTTTATTTCAAAAGATGACACAAGGACACAACTATGCGGAGAAGAGACAGCGTTTCCTGTGCAACCCGTTGAATGTCTGAACAGCACCACTCCAATAAATGTAACTTGCCCAGTGCGGAGCCCATATTGTGGCCCGATAATCTACAGTGGACTGTTTTTAATTGCGCTTGGTGTTGGTACTGTGAAGTCCAACATCACTCCTTTCGGGGCGGATCAGGTAAAGTATAAATTTTTGCTTTCACAAACCATATCATTTATTACAGTGTTGTAATGTTGCTTTTACGGTCATGGTAAAAAAGAAACTATATCTGCTATCAGTTTTAGTGTTTTAATATGTAATTGACGTAGCTTTACCAGGTTGTAAAATTACTTAAATTAGAAATCGGCCAATTTTCCCTTCATTGGCTCTGATCTCTGATCAGCAGAGCAAATGGCTGAAAAATCTGTTTTCTTTAGTTTTTATTAAATCCATCTAAACTGAAACCTCATACCCAGCCACAAACACACCAACTGACAGCATTTACTTTGATGTGTTATTTTTTTTCCAGTTTCTCAAAATTCAAATCAAAGTTATGGAGATTATGTTCTGATGCACAAATGCAAGACAGAAAATCCCCCAGTTCCTTCTGTGATGAAAACTAATTGTTCTATCAAAGAACCTGCATCATATTTTTTTTTTCTTTTATGTGTTTTGGTCCTTTGGAGGGGGGAAAACAACAAAATAGGGACAGGCAGGCCATATGTGGGAAATCTGTATTGGGTCAGAAGCCTCACTGGTACAACTTTAATTTATAACCAAACCTCTGCAAAAGTCTGTAAAATCACATGCTACATATTGATGAAGCTTAAAAGGAACAGTTGGTTAACATTTAGTGAAAACCTTGAAAATGTACACAACACATACAACTGAAGACTTTAAAGCTTTTACTTTTTGCCATGACTGGGTATTGGACGGTCTGTGTTTTTACACATTTATTTACTTGCATGTCTAAGAGTAGGTATGTAGTGTGTGATCGAACACGTGATTGGATATCTGGTATGCTGTGACATTTCACTGGGACATGCATGCTCTTGATCATCATGGCTGTTTCTAAGGAAAGTCATGTGAAAAGGGACATACAAGCCATTACAATGGAAACGGGCTTTTTTGAGATTACTGGAAATGAAAGCACATTTGAAGTATTGCTCAAAGATTAAGGTAGTATACGTACGCTGCATCTCTAGGAAAAACAGATGAGTTAGTTAGTTAGATAAGTAAATATACTCGTGAATTCAAATGTAAACTTATCAGTGTTAAAGATTTCTTTTCAGTAGTACAATCCATTCTGGTACACTCTTCCTTGTAAAACCCTTGTGTGAACCCTCTTCCCTTTTCCATATTGAATGGACTGTGTATACTTTAAAGGGGACATAGGAAGAGGCCATATGGGTCATATTTTTTAATCTGTTTAGTTTTCTCTATTTCCTATTACGTTTTTTGAACAATGACAGCACATCATTTGCTGCGGAGCTCCTAAACAAAGTTATGGACGTCCAGCTAAACAATTTCACCATTTTTACTTTTTGCAGCAATTTTATAGTCTAAGCTGAAGGATCTCAAAGCTATAGTTGGATAAGTCAAAATATGTGATTGTTGTGTGTATTATTAACCCACAACATTCTTTACACTCTCTCCCAACATACTACAAAAATGGCTGAATGGGGCGGGGTTTACGCCTGTGAGCCAAAGTAGACCTCCCCTCTTCCCTTAACACCCATGCACTAACACAAACAATAACAGTGGTGGTATCAGAGTTGTGTTTTAGACATTAATCAATTTACTTTGGATTTTACACACATTTTGCTCTTCCACAGCGTTTGTTTTTTTAACCCTACTGTTCTTCCTTCTTCTTCCTACTTTAATTCCAACGTTACTGGGCCACTCACTGGCATGGAATAGGTATTACGCCTATTAAGACTCCTCCAGCTTGGTGTGGTTTTATCTTTATGCTCAAGCTTTTCTGTGCGGATACAGCATTCGGTTGAGTGTGAATGTAGCCTCAAACGTACCTTAGAACAGGGGAAAACGATGGGCTTGTGGGGCTACATTAACAAAGAATTCAAAGCCGAGCAATGTAGTTCCACTTTATATAGACCACAATTGATTGATTTAAATGTGAAAAGGAAGGATTTAAAAGCATAGCATGTTCCCTTTAAGGTAGCATATAAAACTTAGCATAGACCCATTAGGATAATGTAATATAATGAAGCAAATTTACTGGCAGACAGAGAATAAAGGGTCAGACTTTCACCTTTTACTGTTATGTTCACTATAAAACTATACTTTATTTCTAGCTTTGTTGTAGGACAGCAATTATTTTTTTTTTTTACCCTTGCACACCTTTCCTGCCGGTTAAAATTTGTCGCTTGTTGCTAGGTTTATTTTCAGATTGTGCGCTGTTAAAAATCTGGGATCCGAGACCGAAGGGCTGTCCGGATTCATGGACGGCAGCCTTCGAAGGGACCGGCCCACATGGAGCGCGTCCTTCGCATACCCCAAAACCCACGAAGGCCGGAAGTGAGCGGCTGTGAATTCGTCAGCTGTTCCCGCCCCCACTTCACTGCAACTTATGTTGCCTAGCAACCGTAACAGCGACGCACAGAGCAGAGAAGAAAAAAATGGAGCCCGAAGCTTTAGTCTGCATGTTTGCGTTTATTTCTTAATACTTGAAGAATGCAGACATGTATTATATCTCAGACTGAGAGATAATCATCCATCCATTCATCTTGTAACACGTGTAGCCCTTGTGGGGTCGGGAGAGGTGCTGGTGCCTATCTCCAGCTGTCAATGGGCGAGAGGCGGTGTACGAGAGATAATCATGTTTAGGTAAAATAAGTTTAATTATTCTGTCATCTTTTTGCCATAAAATTATAAGCAAGTTTCTTTATGGCTAAAAAAAAAAAATGACAGATCTAAGTACGAGCCCATTAAATTAACCTATTTCTACACTCGTAACGGATGTACACTCATTTAAAGTTCAAAATCGAAGATAAAGTAGAGCTTTTCCCCGTAATGATTTTATATTCTCACTCAAGTGATACATCAAGCCGATATTTGAGATTTACACCTTTACATGCACGCCTAAAACATTCTAAAAAGGAATTTTGTGTAATAACTCAAAATTAACTTACAACTCTTACTGGTCTCCTCCGCCGTTGCTGCTTCTACCTGAACAGCCGGCTTCGACCAGCAATGAATCTTGGGATACGGTGGTCCACGAAGGATACACCAGACCTATGGTCAAATCAGGGGGAAAGAAGGACACATTTGTCGGCCACATATGAAGGAGTCTTTGAATTCATACAGGCCTGGTTGTCGCGCTGTAACGTAATTGGTCTACAAATGCTGCTCACGAGGACTGATGATGGTTTAAAATTAGAAAATTGTATTTATGTATAGAAACTACATGTAGATGTTTAATAGGAGGAATATTATTTATCCATGCATTTATTAATTAAATGTTTTTACTCACAAAGTCTGTCAAATTTGTCACATTATTGAGACAAACTCCAGTGGATTTCAGAGGATTTTTTGTTTGTGGCCAATAAGATTATGTATAGTTTTATTTTTTTATTTTCAGCAAATACAAATCTGGACAGTATGGTGTTCATCTGTGTTCGTTGTTCCTGAGTTTGCAGAATCCTAGTTTGTCTGGAATTTCAGCTGCAAATCTTTTGCTCAACTAGAGAAAACTTTTGGAAATTTAGATATTTAGACTTTAGATATTCAGTACAATCTTAAATTAACATTTTTTTTACTTAAATAATCTTTGTCAAGTTGCCCTTGATGTTATTTATATGTTACTTTCATGGCAGGTGTTTATAGTGCTGTTATGTTGCCTTTAAGAGATTTGTAATGCACACACAGGCCTGATCTCAACAGGTTGTGCTTAAGACTGAGGTTCCTGGACATAAATGGCAAACATATAAACTGGGTGCAGATAAAGGAGCATCCTTTGCTCGTTGTTTACATAATAGAAGAGTAAAAGCTTGAGGGATCAATGCAACGGTACTGTGGTGATTATCCTAAATAAATAGCTACATTTAAGGACGAAAATTAGTTGTTTCAAAAGACAGTAAGTGCAAGAAGGATGCAAACCATTTCATCAGGGTTGGTCAGCTCATTTGCAGAGAAGAAGAATAATCATCATCGTTATTGTCATTGCAACATACATTCCAATGAAATGTGTTCTCTGCATTTAACCCATCCCTTCGGGGAGCAGTGGGCTGCCACTGTGTGGTGCCTGGTTAGCAATCCGGGGTTAAGGGTCTTGCTCAGGGTCCCAGAGTGACAGTCTGTGGCAGTTGAACCCAGAACCACCGGGACACAAGCGCAATGCTCTAACCACTTGGTCACTAGCAGAGAGGAATGTGCTTCGTAAAAGCAGAGCAACTTGTCAGATCACATTTTATTTTCTCTTTAGAAACTAGTTTTCAACTTATCTGACGCGGCTTAGGACCTACCAGCTACCTTTAACAGAAAGATGAATCTAGTACAGGGGTTACTGCATACGGTATCGTCCTGAGCCATCTGTAATCCTGCCCATCCAGTGTCAGGGGCATATTGTTGAATTTTAACAAACTGGCGAGATGGTTCTGGCCCTGGAGCTCAGGGAATTCTCTTCTACCCCGCTGAACTGACCCCACATCTGAGCCTTCACGGATGGGTGCAGGCGAATGTTCTTTCATAACAGAACCCAGCATGCCCATGTAGAAAAGCACTGTTTTATTATCTCTTCTAATTAGAACATTTTGGCCAGTTTTAAATGGTTAAATACACCTTAGCAGTTGGAATTGTGCTCCATGTTTAAGACAAGCGATCTAAGGCACACGACGGTGCTTTTTGGTGAAAACAGAGGTTTTTTGTAGCGTTTCTACGGCTACAAAGTGACGCGCGTTTTAGTTTTTTTTCTAAAAACAGGATCCAGATTGTAAACTTTTTGAAAACATCCAGGCCTCCGTTGTCATGTAGACAGGGAAGAAATAATTTTCCTGTATGGGGAAGCTCTGGCACATGTTCATGTGACTTAGTGGTGGTGCCTTTTTAAAGCAGGCAGTGTTTGTTGTTTCACAGAACATGCCACCTACTAGTGATGTAGGAAAATGAACATTTAACATTTCTGCTAGTAATGGGACTTATGGCTCTCTGGAAGGTGCCAGATATTCAGGATCCGTTCACTTCAAAAGACCTGTTCAAATTATCCTCATTTTCTATGAAATAGAAATTGGATATATTTCAGAAAGCAATGTATCTCTAATATAGTGTTAAATATTTTAATTTGGGGTATACCGGTAAGCATTAATCAAATAAAGTTTGCAAACTTTCAAACAAAATTATAGCCCTGAAATAAAAGTGCAGGATCTTCAGGATACAGGTGTGGAATATGCGGTTTCGCTGTCATTTTGTATATCTGAATTGGGTTCCAGTCTCATTGTTGTTACTATTGTGAACGTGGGCTGCTGTGTCTTTTAATTGTCGGTGCAATTTACATGTTGACCCGGACTTAAACGAAATGTTTTTCATGTGTTGCCCTTTGCTTCACTTCTTGAGAATGCATCCAAATGCTGCTTCACTTTTTTTGTTGCACCACGAAGCAAAGAAGCACAACGATACCGTCGTCCCCTCTCCTGCATCGTACCGGGTCTGACTGCAGCCAGGCCGCACACTGTGCCACACACACGTGTCTGCCCCCAAGAATCGCGATGAAAACAAACCGCGAGCGGTGAGCATGGGCTCACACCACCCTCCCCTTTCTTCTTTCGTATTTAGTCACCTAGGTAATAAAAATAATTTTAGAAATAAAATAGAAAAAAGCAGTGAGTGCAGGGCATGCAGGGTAGAGACTCGAGTCCTACTGTTCACAGCAGAGAGCCGTTTGAAAGAATCAGGTTGTTCATGAACATCATAGCTCTGTTTTCTACATTTGCACAAAGAATGTAAGTAGAACATTTTTTGTGCAAATGTGTTAACAGCAGCAGAAAATCAATCCAGTTTTCAATGGATTGTTGTCATGTGCACAAGGGCATAAGATTTGGACTGGCGGCACCGGAGTCCCTAAGGTTACAACCTTTGTCTGGACACAACGTGCTGCTGATCCGTTCAAGTTCGGGTATTCGTGGTCTTCACACTGTCAGTCAGTGTTGCAGTAGTCACAGTAATGACCTTTTCAGTACTTTTAAACCAGGCCTTTATTTCCAGACCTTATGTGACATAACCAAGGTGGACTGATTGTGTTTCAGCTGACCAAGCGCTGTTGAGGCTCAGAGTTACTTTGATCTGGTTCAGGTGTCAGCATGAACAGTGTTGCCAGCTAAGCCTCGGGTACACCTTCACACCCCAGAGAATTCTGACGTGAAGAACGGCCCTTTGGGTGCAATACTTTCCCAGGAGGTGGACGGCATTCGCTGCAGTTCTCATTTAGAACGGATCAAATCAGCGTGCATTAAACAGTTGGTAGCAAAGCGAGAAGTTTAAGTATTTTTAGAAGTGTATGGCAGCTTCCACTGCTGTTTTTTCTTTCTTTCTTAATTTTCTTTTTGCACCAGACGGCATTCATGGGGCCAGGAATGGTAGGCCTATATTAGACATTACGCCTCGGTCTGTAACAGGAATTGACTCAATAGACCTACTGGTGAGTAGGTTTGAACTGGAGCCAGAATAGAATATGGCAGCTTTAACTTCCTGTATCAGTTTCTGAATCCCTCTTCAGGTGTTTAAGGACGATTTATCATGATGATTGACTTGGTTGGTTCATGTGTTAAGGCTGCTCAAAGAGGACATATTCTTTGCAGTGTTTTTTTTTTTTTTTTTTTTTACATTTTCGTCATAAACCTATCAAAGACAAGCCGCCTGTAGCCATTCATAGACCGTGACTGGAGACAGTGATATCCTGCGAGTTTACAGAAACAAATCCAGTAGTATGGCAGGAGGTTTGGTGCGCCATTGACGTCGGCACTATGCATAGAATATGTGTTAGAGGACTCCCCATATTGTTCATCTCTATATCAATTGTTCAACCCTGGAAGTCGGCTTGCCCTGACACACGTCAGCTGATGCGGGGCTCTGACTACCTGGTGTGGCGATTCTGGAGCGTAAGGGAGGCGCCCTGACCTCAACCCGGTTTGCCTTTTCAGTCTTTTAAAAAAAAAAAAAAACACACACACACACACATGGGAATGGCTAAAAGTCACCTTAGTGCTTCCCTCATGTGTTTTGTGAAAGAAGCAATCGTGTGAAAAACCTAAAGCAAGGTGCCGGTTATTATTAAAGGATATTAAGATAATCATACTCTGTAATGAGAAGGTAAGAGTGCAAAGAGTCATTCTGTTTGCACCTTTGTCCATTTTTATAGTGGACACAATTAAAAAACTCCAGGTTTTGGCAAGTAGAGAGAGAGAGAGAGGGAGAAACAGAGCAGACTCTGATCTCAGCATGGTGACGTGGCTACGTGAATGATGACCGTCGTGACAGCTCTGTGTTACTGCTGCTGGAGCCTTGGATCTCTTCATATGTCATCTGCCTTAAAGGACGGGTTGAGGTGTCATCAGTGAGATCACACAGGGACAAGGTATCCAATGGTACAAATGGCAGGGAGAATTCACTAGAATGGTAGTTAGATGACAAGTGTTTTGAATTTCTTTAAATAAAAAAATAAATCTTATGCTACTTGCTCCTGTTTTTATGTCGTATTTTATTAGCTTGTTTAATTGAGTCGAATATTTTAATTACTTGTGTCGTTAAAGGGTTTGTTTTTTGTTGTTGTTTTATTTTAACAACCAGGTCTCGCTTGAAAATGAGGATAAAGGTTAAAGAAAAAGCGTTGACAAGTAATGCATTTGCAAAACAACTTGTCACTTTCATTCTCTTCTGTTTGTGATCACAGGTCAAAGACAGAGGACCTGAGGCCACGCGCAGATTCTTTAACTGGTTCTACTGGTGCATCAACTTAGGAGCTATCTTGTCCCTGGGAGGTGTTGGATACATCCAGCAGAATTATAGTTTCTTGCTTGGTTACATCATCCCGGCAGTGTGCCTCGGGGTGTCCTTCCTGGTCTTTCTTCTGGGACGTACTGTTTTCATCACAAAGCCCGCCGATGGCAGCGCCTTCTCAGATATGGTCAAGATCCTTTCCTTTGCCTGCTGTTCACAGAAACCAAAGGAGCCAAACTTGCTTCGGTAAGACGGCGTCTATGTTTCAGTAAATGTTGCATTATTTCTATAGCAAGAAGGAAAGCACAATATTAAAGAAGACTAATTTGCTGGACCATTGAAATTGTACAATCACTTCTGTAACAAAAAGCTTTCTCACATTAGCAGGACGCTATCAAAATATTAGGCTCTCAGGCAAAAAGGAGCTCAAAGAGAAATCCAAAATGTTTAGGAAATGTTGGAAGCAGTTTCTGAAAAATAACACTAACAAATACCAATTTATCTCTGATTTCCACATTGCCGGTTGTGTTGTCACTGTTTTTCTGCTGAGATTTTTTTTTTTTACCTGAGCTGCAAGGCAGCTTTTGTGTGTTAAGGCAGACCTTTATCTTAAATCTTTCTTTGATCCACTCCTATAAGGCTTTTTGCCCCCAATTCTGGTCAACACATTCATCTTAGTTCCCTGCGGTAAAAAGTTATTCTAAAGTGCTGAAACTCGACTTTGAACCAAAGTACCACAAGCGACTCAAAAACTCGACATTGAATATTTTAAGTTGGACAATCCGACAGCCCTTTAAGAATTCCTTATTAGGGCAATTTCTCCAGAGGTGAGGATTATAGGCTTTAGTGTAGTTTTGTTCATATATCTAGAAGTGCTTTTATTAGAGGATAAGGTTTAGTCAAAAACAGATGAATAAATCTACTATATTAAGAGTTGAAAGTAATTTCATCATATTCTGTGTTTAACTGTTTTGTTATTCATGCCATTACTCACGCTGGGATGTTTTAGCGTTTACATTTTCCTTTTCTTTTTTTTAATTCCGTTTTAGCAACAAACCAACCCTGCTCGATACGGCCAAATTGACCTACGGAGGGAAATTTCCAGAGGAAAAAGTAGAGGAAGTGAAATCATTAGTGAAAATCCTTCCAGTTTTCTTTGCCCTTATCCCATACTGGACGGTGTATTTCCAGGTAAGATCCATGTTTCACAAGTGGAAAGACATGAAGGGATGTATCTTGATAGCACTAGCTCCCAGAATGTAGATAAAACAAAACAAAAAAAAACCCAGATGTGTTAAAATGAGGGAAGATTATTTTCTTTTTCAAGATTACAGAGAACCAGCTTTGCACCAGGGACCCTGTTGATCATAAAGTGGAGAATTACATCATGCTGGCCCTAATCTCCTTATTGTGCTACAGATGCAGACGACATACATCCTGCAGAGCCTCCATCTGAGGATTCCTGGTACACCCTCCAACATCTCAGCGGACCCCCATCAGGTAACTCCAGGAGGACGTTTATTGTTTTAATACAAGGGAAATGATGTTTTCGGACAGTTGTGCGTTTAGAATTAGGCAGGATAATCAAACAAAACACCACCTGTTTCTGGATTAATATTTTTGAACCAGACATCTTATTGCTGGAAAAAAAAAAGAGAGTCAATTGGTCCCTGACATGCAATGGCAAGCAACAGCTGGAGGCAGCAGCAAAGACTTGTAATGCCTTGAGGATTAAGTCAGAACTTCACAGACTAATACCTCACAGATTAGCAACCTGGCTGTGTTTGTATTCCTCCACTGCAGCGCCTCCATCTGATGGTTCCTGCTGATTGTAGCTGATGTAACTCACTCACACAGATTGTACGTTGCATTCTGCAGGACTTTGATGGCTCCCTCAGCAGCTCCACATGACACATCACTCCTGGAAAAAAAAAAAACAAAACAAAAAAAAAAAAACAAAGGTTTCACAGCAATGAAACTGATCACAGCAGAAAGCGCCGGCTGTACGCTTCAACATGCCCATTCAGTTCTAGCAGACATAGTGGCTTTATAGGAAATGCGAAGTGAAACGCCTAAAAACCACATAGTATGTCTTAAAGTTGTACACGCATCATTATGTGCTCTCACAGAACGATACATGCTGGTGTGTTACTTGTAACACCATTGTAAACTCATATGCTCCTGTTTTATTTGATTCATCATTCTGACCTTTGTCTTGAAGCTCAACTTGCACTTCTCGTGTCTCAAATACCGTTTTTATTTTGGTATGAAAAGAGGAAGTAAGTTGCCTCTCCTGCCAACCTCGCCACTTGTCAACATCAAAAGGGAAGTAAGATTTGATGCCTTTGGGACTTCTCTCCCTCAGCTTGCCTGAGAGTTAAGTGGCTAGACTTACTATATGTTATTTCCTCAAGGAAACAGGAACCTATTTACCTATAATGCATCTTCAAATTGATTGTGGTGCCTGTAACTACTCTAATGCAATATTAGTTAATTGAGCAGTTTCTCATTATTAAACTACTGTGTCATTTTATATGTTGAAGACTTAGATCTTAGATCTAAATTTCTAAAATCATATAAAGTACATATAAAGTAGATCTAAGACTTAGATCTACTTTATATGTTGAAGACTTAGATCTTGGTTCTAAATTTCTAAAATCAGGTAAAACAGATGTGTACGTCTGACAAGTTGTTAGCGTCAGCCACTCCAGAAATTTATTTACATTTCCAACAGGTTCACTGTGATATGACTTTTAACTTCAGGTAAGGGAACTAGTAAAGAGAAGATAACTTTATAAAATCAGCACTAACCCTTTAAGTAAGTCAGGTGTATGCTGACGTTCATGAGCCACTAAAGAGAAGGAATTCAAAAGATGAAAGTAATTGGAACTGTGACAAGCGAGGCTGGACGTGGCACAAGTTTGCATTAGGAGGATGGTGAATGATATTTAAATGAAAACTGCAGCAAAAAAAAAAGAGAATTTTGGGGTCACCAGTTCTCCATATAAAACAATGTCAACACAGAATAAATATATTCAATTTATGGTTGACATTTTTGAAAATATAGTGTGAGAATATGCTATTGCAGTGATAAATTTATATATTTTAAGGCCTTTAATGGAACTTCACTAATGGGGGCCAAGAAAAAAAAATCCCAAAAGGAAGGTATAGTTCTGCTCTAAACTTTTTTTTTCAGATGTTAAACACATTTAAAATATATGGTGACTTAAAAAGGGAAAAAGATGACTATTTTACTCTAAAACATCCAGCAGAGGGTGGCTACATATGTCACATATTACACATGGATCACAAAATAACTCAGTGGAACACAGAAATTCAAACAGTGTGCTGCATTTGAACCTTGTGAATATTTTAGCATTTGGGAAAGAAAGACGACATCTCCAGCTAGAGGAACACTCATCATTCAGCCATCATTTTTGGCTTCACCTGGCAAAGTGGTCTAATTTTAATGCTTACACATGATGATGTGGAAATGGGAGAAAAATTGAATAGATTGCTAAATGAATCCAAGAATTAGTAAAATCAGTTTGAGAACAGATGATTTAAACCTTTTCAACCAGGGACACATAAGAAACTCAAATGTTGCCTCAAATTTAATTTGAGAAAAAAAAAAAAGCTGATAATTTTATTTTGCACAAAGTGAGACAGCGACTGAATCAGTAGAAATTGAGTTTGTCTGCATTGCTGCTCCATTCTCTGGGAATAATAATCCTGAAATGTATCCACGGTGTAGGTCCAAACACACAGTCAGTTTGTGTGTTTTCTGTAACTTCAATTAATAGGTTGTAAATTAAACTGTGTTTGGTTTTGACCACCTGGGGGTGCCAAAGCAGTGTCAAGACGGAAGCCTGCTTGCTAATTGTGGATGCATTCACATGTGTTCACAAACACTGTTAACTGAATGCACTTGTACCTTTCTGTCTCATCTCTTCTCCTCTGGTTCATCCAGATGAAGTTCACCTTCCCGCTCGCCTGGCTCACCATGTTTGACGCAGTGCTCATCCTCATGCTCATTCCTCTTAAAGACAAAGTGGTGGACCCCATCCTGAAGCGCCGTGGCCTGCTGCCCTCCCCTCTGAAGAGGATTGCAGTGGGGATGTTCTTCGTTATGTGGTCAGCCGTGGCAGCGGGTGAGCGCCCTAACACATATCTTCTCAGTTATGCTCTCGCCTAAGTGGGCCAAAGAACGAAGAGGGAGCAGAGGTTACTGGTTTTTCCAGTTCATCTGACTTCCACAGCCAAGTTTTTTTTTTTTTTAGTTCTTAATGTTGAGTTTGGGTGTTTTGAGGGTAGGGTTAAAAGTTTTTATTATTTTTAAACAATAAGTAAAAATTCATGATTGGAAATTGTTGATTCCTAAGAGGTGAACATTTGAAAAGTCAGCCTGTGGTGAAGCATGTGGCTGGTGCTTTAATTAATGATTACTTTTTAGTGTGCTTGTTTGTGGATCCTGAGGTATTTTTCTAATCATGAACAAGATATTCTTCCTCTTTACAAATAAATTGAGGCTTCGATGTTTTAAGAAAAGACCTGAAAGTAAGGCAAATCAACAAAACTCCATCGAGTCAATTTTTGTTATTTGTTCTACAACCAACATCCTGTACATAATACATGAACGTTTTCTGTCATCAGGGTCCTTTAGGTATTGACTTTGTCCAATTTCTCAAAATTGACAGCAATTATTGTGTGTAGTTAATTTATTAGATAATATGAGAATTATAAGAAACAAACCAGCTCAGTATAATAAGACAGATAATGTAGTCTAACTCATTTAATAATATTGTGCAGTCCCTATTAATGCCTGTTTGAGACGGGAGCTGCTGTTCTTTGAGCTGTCTTGGTTGTATAAAACTTTGTCATGACTAAGCATACAATTAGGAAATAATTGCTGTCTCGTACAGCTTCTGTGTATGTGTTTTGTTGTGTTGGCTATGCACATTATGTACATTAAAACCAACAGTATCAGTCCAAATAAACAGCCATATTTTTATTGCAAATAGCAGATGCACCAATCAGATTTTTTTTTTTTTTGTCGTGCTTTAACTTGCCAATACCAAAGTTTCAAAGTACTGTCACATAAGAAAAAAATTAAGAACAACTTTGGAGATCTTTGACCAGCCTCCCAGGTCATTGATTGTTTAAATTAGGGTAGAGGTGATGTCTATCATATGTGAACATGCTCACAAAAAAAGAAAACACTCAAGGGTTTTACAGTTATTTAAAAAAAGACAAAAGAATGGCTAAAATTTGAAGCTGGTTTCAGCATGCTTCTTTCATTTATCACTTTTAATACAGCTAGCATTACAAAACGTGCATATGTATGTTCAGGAGAACATAGGCCGTCACCCTAACTCTGAGATTTCCTAAAGACTACCAACATTTCCAAATCCAGCATAATCCATGAAAGGCAGAAGTCCACAGCTCAGAAGCAAAAACAGAACAACTGTGCACCAATACTTTTAGACTTCCTGTTATCTTCTGAAAATCTTGCTCTCTCTCATACACATAACATCTCTAACCATGTTGTCAAAAATACTGGGTGAAGAGCTTTTAAAATCTCTGTGTTTCCTCTGACTTTATTTGAATCACAGCACTGGTACGGAAAATAGCGACCTGAGTCCAGTCCCATTGTTATCTGTGCTGATCAGAGCTATGGTGCATTCAGTGATTGGAAAAAGATGGGACTTTAAGTTTCCTACCAGCCTGTCATCAGTCAGAGCAGATCAAGTTTAAAATCGAAAAAAAAAAAATGTAATGATATTGCACTGCAATCCATTTTTTGGCAGGAGCTGACCTTGCGCCGTAAAGAGGGAATTTTACCTGTTAAGGTTCACATTTTCATCTAAAAGTTCATGCACTGTAACAGCTAATGTGATTCCTTCCTAAATGTTTAGATTATAGCTTGAATTTAACGTTGCCAAATTACATCTGTCTTGTGGAAAAACGGGTACTGGATTTAAGATCATCCTTGTGCTTTAATGTTCTTGAGAAGAGATGACAAATCTTTTCAGAGCAATTTTCGAATATTCAGCTTTAGTCCATTACAAGCATCTTTTTCCATCAGAGTTATATAAAAAATACTCCTCAGAAAAATGGAATTCACAAACCTTTCCTTTTATAGAGGACAGGCCCTTTTCTGCAAGGGATGCTCTGGCAACATGTTCATTTCGATGTTTGAAAGCTATTCAGGTATTTATTTTTTCCATTTGGCTTTTTGAAGAAGAAAAAAAAAGTGCAATCCTTTTGCATTTGAGCTTAGGCAAAAATGAATTCAGAATGTTGGAGAAAGCAATTTTGAGTTGAGGCAGTGGAGAGAAAGGGTTTAGGATGGTGGTGTAGTCTGGGCATTGGTCACAGAATAGAAGGTAAATACACAACTAGGGTGCCAAACAGTTCTGACCTGGATTTTAGGAGTCAAAGCAGACAACAGGATCAAATCTATGCATCGCAGTGCATTCTGATACACAGTATTGAAACTTTGTATATTGGCCTTTTTTCTGCAGTTGATTTAAATCATTGCCCATCAGGCATGTCCTTGCGTCACATTTACGAGGTTAGACGCAGCGTCCCCCGTGAGCTGCCTTTTTCCTTCCTATTGGCTGAAACGACGTTGTTTTGTGGCCACCAGTTGGAAAGCATGGAGCATCCCAGTGTGACATCTTTTGCCCACTGAATAGTCAGCTCGACACATAAAATTTCCGTCCACCTCCCCAGCACATCAGCTCTGCTCGGCGCTAGAATAACTTCTGTCACTCCGGGTATGAAATATGTGCACATTTGTCAACAGCATTTCACGAGGTTTCGTCTTACATTTGCTGACAGATGTCTGGGGTGGAGGATAGCTGGACCGCACATGCTGCGTGGGGATGGGTGACACGCTGTCGAGCTGAAAGTGACTTCTCTGAGCAAGACTCCTGCCACATATTGAGGCCAGCTTTGATGACAGTGTTGTTGTTTTTTTTTTTTAAGAATATTTCTTAGCACATTTATTAATGCATTAGTTGTGGCTCAGCGGCTTTCGGGTGCTTAAAATGCATCTTATTTAACATTAGCTTAGGTGCAGAGTTGCAAGAGATCGCACTGAGGTGTCCGATATGTCATTTGTAGTTATGGTAAAAAAAAAAATAATAACAACAACATAAAAATAGAGTTGTGTGTTTCGAGTAGGAGACTTGCTCTGGGCAGCCCAGCGGCCATGCTGTCTGAGACGGACGGCTGGTATTATTGGATATCCGGATTACAAGGCTACAACTCTCCTCGAATACAGCATTAAGTGCAGCTATGATAGGAGGCTGTCTCTGGGAGTTATCTGGAAATAGCCGCTGGTCACGCGATAATAGTAATCGAATGACGCTTTAGGCAGCGAGCACCAAACGATGATAACTGCTTAGTCTTGATTATAGAACTGTCTGCTGTGTCCCGTTATTAACTGCCCTGGCAAGAGCGTGCAGATGGGATTTTAATGAAGTAGCAGGAAGTCAACAGAAAAAGCGAATCAACTTTCAACGTTTGCTTTTTGCTGGCTTTATATATTTCAAATTAGCAGAAGTATCCTGCATGTATGCACTTAAATCCACTCTGGCATATGAGTAACTATTTTCTTTTGTCTTCTTTTGTCTGTGTCCACCCTCTCAGGTATCTTGGAGACCAAACGCCTCGAAATCGTTCAAACCAACGGTACCATAGACCAGGTGCTTGGCAAGGTTGTCTTCCATGCGGCCAATCTACCCGTCTGGTGGCAAGTGCCTCAGTATGTGCTGATAGGAATCAGCGAAATCTTTGCAAGCATTGCAGGTACAGTTGTTCTAATCAGAAACGTCAGTCTGTTCTATGGATTTTATGTGATAGATCCACACAAAGTAGAGGTGATTGTGAAATGTAAGGACAAGTATGCATGGCAAGTTTATTTGTTTACTTGCATAGTACATCTCAACAACAAGACAATTATCATGTAAAGTGCTTTACATGATAAAAAAAAAAAACCTTAACAAAGAAAACAGAGAAGTACAGGGCAGTGACATATTAACAGACAGTAAAGGAAAATAGGATTACAGGCTGAAATGAATGATGTTTCAGGTAAAAGTTGAAATAGAAAAGTCAGAGGCAACTCTAAATCAATGGGGTTTAAACTTTTATTTAAGAAGAGTTTTCTAAGAGATTGGTTCAGATTAGATGAGTAAAAAAACTGAATGCTGCTTCGTCATGCTTGGTTCTGATTTTGGGGATGCGGCGTAGACTTGAACCAGAAGAGGGGTCTGGAAAGTTGATTCGACAACAAATCTTTAATGTGTTTTGGTGCTAAGCCATTCAGTGATTTACAAAAAGCATTTTAAAGTCTATTCTCTGAGATACAGGGAGCCAGTGTGAGAACTTCAGAACTGGGAGGAAGTGCTCTAAGCCTTCTGGATCAGATGCAGCTGTCTGATTGACTTTTTAAGCTTGTGTGTGAAGACACTGTTGCAGTAATCACTTCAGCTAAAGATAAATATATGGAAGAATTTTTCAACATCCTGCTGGGATATCGATCCTTTAATCTTGAAAATGTTCATCAGGTGATAGGCGGCTGACATTCTTTATGTGCTGAAGGTTCATGTCTGAGTTCATTACTTCATCCAGATGGCAGACCTGATCTGCGGTATCTAGCTGTAATAACTGCAACTGTGTGCTGACTCTTGATCGCTCCTCCTTTCATCCAAAAATTATTACTCTAGTTTTATTTCTAATTTGTAGAAATTTTCTTTTCTTACATTGTACAATGAAAAATGTCTGTGTGTAAACTAAAATCACATTAAATTACGTTCAAGCTTTTGTTTTTAGTATGACAAAAATATGCATTTACCTCTGGTGAAGTAAACCCACGTTATATACATTTAGTGATAGTGCTTAAGCTTTGAGTTTGCATGATTTTTACCTCACGTTGATTTGATTCTGCTGTTGACTAAAACACATAGAACCCTTTTTGAGCACTTTGATTCATTGCCAGGCTCCACCAGCTAAATGTGTTTGTGGGTTGTTATTCAGAGCAAATACCCCAAGACATCAATTGATTGATTATTCTGAATTTCTCGCCCTACTGCATGACAGGGTGCAGTAATGAAGCATTTTACAAATAAAGTATGGATTAAGAAACTATTTCACAGTCGAACTGATGGAAGGTTTGCCTTCACTCCTGGCATGTGACTGACTTCACATAACGGATGTATTTTCCTCACACAGATGCTGTAAACAATAGCAGAAAACACAGAGCACCGTTTTCTACATTAAACTATCTCATCTCATCAGTGTTCAGTTAGCTGTAGTGTTGACATGTAACACAAATAACAGAAGCATGTAGGGCGACTTATCAAAAATGGCAGTCGCAACGTATTCCCTGCTTGCTACCAACACACAATTCTGCATAAAATGCAGGAGATCACACTTACAAGTTGCATTCACACATAGTACCACAAGTCAAATTCCTATTCTTTATATGGATATAATCTGAAGTACAGGATATTGAGCCTTTTGCAACACTTGAAGTACTTCATCACTCTGCACTTAATGCAGTTCTTTTCACTACACTAAAAGGATTTGTTAAGTGAAGGGTGAGCTATCCACAGTGTTCACAGTGCTCCTCTTGGCTTAAAAAAGAAAGGTTAGCACATCCTGATACATAGCAATGTGAAAAGAGCAAAAAAAAAAAAAAAAAACACCCCATTAAGTATTTTTGTTGTTTATTTAGAAAAGTTTGCATGCTGATGTCTAATTAATATTATTTTATATTTATCCCTTGAAAAGAAGGGGAATTATTTGCCCTTGAACCGCATAATTAACCTAATCTCACTCATTAAAATAAAATATATTAACAAAAAAATAAATTTTCTGAGTAAGGAATGAGTTAGGATACCCCACCCCCTGATAGCTAGTCTCACCCCATTTGAGATGCCGTAAGACTCCATCAGACCTCAGTGAGATGCTTCTTGAAGCCATCTTCCTCTCATTTAGGAAACTTTTACCCCATTGTTCACTTTTAGCAGGGAGATTTTTCAGGGGTCTCTTGCATGCACAACCCATTTATAGTCACCCCACAGCACCTCAGTGAGATAAAGATGTGGGCTGCGAGTCGGCCCCGGACATCACATTCTGTAATTCTCAGCCAGTTCTTAGTGGATTTCCTGGTATGTTACCCTTTGTTTCACACTGCAAAAACAGATCTAAAAATAAGTAAAATGTTCTTAAAATTAATGTTTTTGTCCTAGATTTGAGCAGGTAAATAAGATTATCTGCCAATGGAATGAGTATTTTGACCCCTAGAATAAGATAATTAGATCTACTGCACTTGAAATAAGATGATGGAGATGAGTTGTTCCTATTTTAAGAGCAAAAATCTTATTCTATTGGCAGATCATCTTATTTACCTGCTCAAATCAAGGAAAGATACACTCATTTTAAGAACATTTTACTTATTTTTAGTTCAGTTTTTGCAGTGCAGGGTCCAGTTTTGCTTCAGTTTATTTCTGTTTTTACAGACGGTCCCACACTTTCCTCTCGCACCCTCTTTTGCCTAATAGGGAAGGTAGCTGGTCATGTCGTGCTGCATCAAAGCATTCCCACACTATGACACTCCCAGGGTCACCGCTGTTTTATTTAATTACATTTTACAGAACATTTTAAATTAGCCAAATAAGTTTGACCCCCAAAAAAATACAGCGTTTTACTAGGCTATTCTTTTTCTGCACCACTGTATGAAAGCAACATTATGAACATTTGTCTCTGCAGTATTTAGATTTTGGAAAAGTTATATTTGTCTATTTTGTTGAGGTCCTTGCTTACTTCATAAAGTTTGAGTTCCTTTTTACATTCTGCACATATCACAACAACATGCCTTTGTATTTAAAGTGTCCAGGTGCTAAAGTAGCCTGTCCTAATTCAAATCTGTCACAAATGGCAATGTTGTGTGTTTTAATAAACGGGATAAGAAACCAAAGCAGGCTCCAAACACACAGATGAAATCCAGCATCAAGCCGGAATGGGGAAACATTTTGCTTTGAAAACTCATCTCCTCTGTTCTCAACGCTTAAAGATAGTTGTTTAAAGAAAGATTGATGCAACCCAGTGTTGAATTTTACCACTGTGTTGCGTCACATTTGCTGGCATCGGACTAAAAAGGGGCATATATTTCCAAAACAATTTCATTTCCCAGATTTCTCAGTCTTCAATTATAGAGCTTAATATATTTGACAATTAATTTCTTGCTGTGATTATTTGTATTTATTTATTGAAGCTTACAGTCACGCTGCATGGTTTGAAACAAGGTTGGGAGATTTTAAGTTCCCCTTTGTTTCTTATTTTGCCACAAGGCAAGGAGTCCTAATGGCAAAGATTATCCAACTTGAATAGATTTAATCTTTCCTCTTTTCACAGAAGACGGCTTACTTTGAAGAAAACACTGTAATTGTAAGCAAATTTTCTTTCGAATTACAGCACTCAGAGCCACTTTTCACTGGTAGCTTTAAAAACATGCAATTGGGTTTAAATAAAATGCAGGGAAAAAGTGTGTTTTTGTTTATTGCTTCCAAATACATGCACTCAGCCATCGCAGCTCTTTCCTGAAACTTAAAAAAACTAAATTACAGGCTGATCTTTGGATTATGTTTAATAAGAAAAGAACCCAAGCAGGTCAGAATTGTACAGTTTAGGTTTGACACCAGTTTCTGAATCTTTCTGTGCGTCATTTGGAAGACAGGTACTAAGCTTTCTCCTATTTCTTGTGAACCAAGAGCTAAAGCAACAAAGAAAAGAAAAAAAAAAAAACATTTTATTCACAGCCTGGAGAATTAAACAGCATATTGCCTCGGTGAGGCTGAAAAGTGGGAAAGTGAACAAGTGCTCTCTTGCTTTATCGGTTTTAACAGCACAATCACAGACTGGAATACAACAGGAACCCACTTTTTGTATTCATAGAGCAGAAGCTGTGTTTGTCATAAATGCATTTTACTGTGAGATTGTGTCGAACCCCGCTGGTGGCCTTGGACCATTCATATCCTATAGGGTACACGCGCTGCGTCGCATTGTGTTTCTGTTTGCAGTCACTGCTTGTGATCGTAGGTCCCACTTCAATTTATGAATCAAGTTTGTTAAGATCTGTATTCATCAAGTTATTTTCTTATTACAGTGGATTAAGTTATCCTTTCCATAAACTATTGGGAATATTGCTTCATTATTATTTTAACACTCCAGTTATTGCAGTCACGTCCAAGTTTTTACAGTCATAAAAATATATAATTTCCAAATTTAAACCCCATGAATATTGTAATTTACATAAATATGTTGGGTATTATATATCCCCTGATTCACGCCTCTTGTAAAAGACTGGAATCCGCTCATATCAAACATGGTTTCTATGAAAGTCATATCCAGCCCAACAAAGCTATGGGAGTCTTTAAAATAAATGCACTCACAGACCATCCTGTCCCACTGGGCTTACTTCAAGGGAAATTGGCAGAATTGTGACATTTGTCTGGTGAAAAGGAATATTTCCCCTATGTCGTTTCCTGTTTGAATAAATTTGTGTGAAACCTCCGCTGGCTCTAACTTGCACACTGAAGTCCCTCGCCTGGTTGGACAGGAGGGAATCTTTCTGCATGGAGCAAGTTTGTCTCAGGGTCTGTCAGTAACTTAAAAAGTGCATGGGGTGTTTTAAAAAAACAGTTACTGTATGTACTTCTACACACAGAATGTTTTCCCGTCTGGAACAATCATTTCGGTCAGGAAAGGCCAAGCTGTTTATTCTATCGGTTGACAGCCACAGACATCACTTTAGTATTAGGCTGTCATCACAGATAAACATACACAGGGTTTAGCCTGATGTTAGAATGCTGTTCTCTCTGCTAAGCTGAATATTGAAACCCCCAACAAAGCGTCCCCCTCCACTAGAACCTGCATACTCTAGCTTTGTGTCGCTATTCAAATGTTAGCTGAGGAGGTACAGAAATGAAGAAGATGTTCATGTTTCCCACTGTTCTTTGTTTTGTATCCACCCAACTTTATTTATTCATTCATAAATTTACATATTCATTTTCTTTCTTATTTACACAAATGGTTCATATAATCCAATGGTTCTGATGCAGGCGGTAGGTCGGATAAGAAAAACATCTGCTTAATCTTCCAAGTCTCAATGTTTTTACTTTTCCCCAGGCTCATCATTCTTTTTTTTTATTAAATTTCCTTAGACATTTTCAGTTTTGTTTTTGTATTTTAATGTTCTGACACAATAAACACGAAGCAATGAGCACCAAGGGGTGCTAACCAACATGGACCAGTTCTGACATAGAAAATGAGCTGTTAAGGAAAGACTCCTCACCTCAGAAAGACTGGTCACAGAAAAGTAGACCTGTTACTGTCAACAAAACAAATATGTCCTGGTTTGCTGTGTTATTGTTTCGCTAGAACATAGCACATATGAACTTGACAGCAAATTATCAGCACATTATCAGAACATTATTCATCTAGCATAACACTATATTGTAGGCTGTTATTTTATGCATAGCCTATAGCAGATGTTATTTCCAAAAAAAATATACATTCAATTTTGATATTTACCAGTTTATACCATTTGGTTGCAGGTCTGGAATTTGCCTATTCTGCAGCCCCCAAGTCCATGCAGAGCGCAATTATGGGGCTCTTCTTTTTCTTCTCTGGGATTGGCTCGTTCGTTGGCTCCGGTTTGCTGGCCATCGTTTCTCTGAAGGGGATCGGCTGGATGTCTTCCCACAAAGACTTCGGTAAGAGCTAGAACCAAGCGACTGATCAATCGGGCTTTATTTATAGGACAAATTTCATGCACAATAACTAGTGTTGCACCGATGTCATTTTTTGGCCCCGATACCCGATACCTGGCTGTGCAATATTGGCCGATACCGATATCATCTGTTTGAAATTGATGTGTGTGTATATGTGAAGAACTGCATACTACTTAGGGTAGTAGAACTTTTTATTGCCTACCTGGAACGGGTAACAATAGTTGAATAAACGTTTGGCTCTCAAAGGCCAAAATAGTGCAACATTCATGAAATTATAACATGTATAATAGTGGTGCAACAGTAAGACAGTAAAATTACATTAATAATTGAATAATCTCTTTTAAACCCTTAGTTTTGGCTCTCAAATGCCAAAATAGTGCAACTTTCATGAACTTATATAACATGTATAATACTAGTCAGGAGAGAGAAGGCTGCGTTCAAGTGACATACAAACATCATGTTTTCAGGCTGCTGCTCTTTTGTCAAGTTAAAATACCAAATGACTCTGTTTTTGGGAACCCTGGGGACTCTCATATGATTGGCTCAGGAGCCAGGAAGTACCTCTAATTTTGAAAGGATAAAATCTTGACTAAGACATTGGTGATGGAGAGGACTGATTGTTTCATTTTATTTCCATCCTGGGTGACAAATGAGAATGATTTTGGTTGCTTTTATGGTAAATATCTTACTTATCGTTCCTTTCATTACTAAAAGTAAGCTTGAAGCCAAACTTTTCTTTTTATAATGCTAATAGTGTATTGCTCTTAGGTCTTCAGAAACACTGTTCCACCAGTGACCACCATAAAAGAAAGTAATGCATTACTGGTTGTTTCATTCTGACTTTTTGGTATTATTAGAGGATCTGAAAAATCAAAACTGTTTGTAGAATAAATGTTAATAAACAAATAAGGCTTATCTGTTTAATCATTTTAGGTGTCAATAAAAACACTTTAAAATCAATTCTAAAAGCATGCTGTAATCTAGAAGGGGCTGCTAGTCTGAAGAAGTGCTGGTTCCCTGAAACCTCATGTCTAAAAAGTTGCTACGCAGATCTATTTTTACGATTCTTCTACATTTGATATTTATGATTCAGAACCCAATCTGGTGGATTTTTTTGGATGCATATAACTCTTTTATGAAGGAGTTGTGTGAGACAGCTGAGAAGAACCACCAGTGTCTGCTGAGCATGTGAGAATGTCGATTAAAAAAATGTTAATACAGCTTATGTTTAGCCGTATTATACTGAATCACTTTGCTTTTATCAAAATATTTCTATTTTTTTTTTCATTTGTATGACATGTTTTAGGCTGTTTGGTGCCACAGTGGTTAGCACTGTTGCCCTGCAGCAAGAAGGTTCCAGGTTCGAGTCCCTGCCTGTGATCTTTCATGTTTTCCCAGTGTGAGCGTAGGCTCTAAGCACTCCGGCTTGCTCCCTCACTCCAAAAACGGCCTCTCTAAATTGCCCTTACATGTGAGTGCATATGCGTGTGTGATTGTTTGTCCTATGAATGTCTATCTTGACCTGTGGCCCATCCCTGCTGCCCCCCCCCCCCCTCTCTAACCCAATGACGGCTGGAGACCCTGCATGGATAAGAGGGTTTAGACGGCGGACGGATGGATATTTTAGTTTTTTCGTATCATGCTACTGATCCGGTTGACATTATGTTGCTGATTTATAAGTGAGGCGTAGAAGGAGATGTTGACACTTTTTCAGCTCTTTATTTTCAGTGTTTTATTTGATCAATAAGCATGTCAGACTAAGTACAAAAGGTTCACGCGAAGTGCTGTGGCGGCAGCATATGGATGGGCTTTCTTGCAGGTGGAGGCTGCTGGCCCAGATGCACTTTCCCCTGAGCATGTGTTCAATAAGCCAGCGCTCTAAACAGTTTATCCACAAACACCTAATAGCTCATTAATACAGCGTGCAGACAGGTTTGGGAGCTACTGCTGTTAGCGCTGAGGATGCTGGGTCTGCTTCATAAATCCATTCTCTGCTCAGCCTCGTCTCACTTCAGGGGAGGTATAACTGAAGCCAGATTGCCCGTTTGACTCTCCTTGCGATCCAAAACAAGTCATTTAGAAGGTGAGTTGCAGAAATGGAACAAAACATCCTTCTGGCCACTGATAAGAAACACATGGCACAAAGCTTAGGCAGTATGTACAGTCAGGAAGCATGCGTTTTTTTTGTGTGACTATTTTTCTTCCATTTTAGCAACTTCCACGTCTCTCAGCTCTGTAGGTGGAAGGGATTCAACTTATTTCCATGGCTGTGGGCAAAAACTGTGTGCTGTAAACAGCATCTTGGGTGAGCTGTGCTAAGTTGTACTGAGTTGCACGGTTCCTGAAGACAGACAGCAACATTAATCACAGGCTAGGGGTCTGATTACATAGCCCAGCCCTTCTTAAGTAAAGCTGTCCCTGGGGCAATACATGAAGATGGCAGGGCTGGTTTGGCATCACACTGGCGGATGCTTAGCTCTCCTGTTGTGCTCTAACTCCATCAACCCTCTTCTCTGCAGAGACACCTAATGTTAGACAGCCTCAGCTTCAAAGTTTCACATGAAAATGCATGACTCTTTTCCTTTATCGACTTTTATCTTCTTTTTTTTCGGAAAAGAAAAAACAATCCATCCATTCATCCATTGTCTATATACCTGCTTGTCCATGGAGGGATTCAGGGCAGCTGGTGCCCATCTACAGCGGTCATTGTGTAAGAAGTGGGGTTCACCCTGGACATGCCACCAGTCCATCTGAAGACAAACAATGCACACGCAGGTTCAAACATCTCTGTTAGGTCTGGACTCCACAAAGCTGGCCTTTCTGGAAGAGACAAAAGATGGAAGCCATAAAAAGTCGTGTTTGCAGTTTGTCACACAAAATGTGACAAACTAACGCTGCACATCTCCCTTAATATGCAACACTCACGGTGAAATAGGCCGGCGGAAGCGTCGTGGTGTGGGGAAGCCACAGGCAGGAAAACTAGTCAGAGTTGATGGGGAGATAGATGGAGCTAAGTGCATGACAATCCCGGAGGAAAACCTGGAAGAGGCTGCAGGGATCCTGCTTCCTGCAGGACAGCAACCCGAAACATACAGCCAGGGCTACATTTTTAAGGATTTTGCTTGTAAAAATATGAAAGGCCATCCTATTTTACAAATATGCTCTACTTTGCTACAAAAAATCCCAATAAAATACATCGTAGTTAGAAAAATTGCGAGAAAGAGAAAGGAGTGCAGGGCACAATAAAATACTGCAATAGCAGTTTCCAGTTTTACTACTAGTACTAGTTTTTTTTTCATGTTCCACTTCTGTAAAGGTCTGATTCTGTTCTATTGTTGCCTTTTTTTTCCTGTATTTTAATCATGTAAAGCACTTTGCATTGTCTCTGTACTGAAATGTGCTATATAAATAAATTTGCCTTGCCTTGCCTTTAACGGTCTATTTAAAGCAGGTTTCTCTTGAAAATGACACATTGTGTCTTAATGAGATTTACCTGTATAAATAAAGGTGGAATTTCATTAAGTTAAATAAAAATAAAACAAAACCCTTAACCTTATTGAAATCTTCGTAGAACTGTTGCATGTTTGTAGTTTTTAAACATGAGCGATCAGACCTTCATTCCTAACGTTCCTAATCCCATCTGTCGCAGGATAGGCTTGACTTCCAACGGCATCAGCGGTTTATCTGATGTCAGCATATTTTTCTAGCCGTGCGCTAACGCTTCTGTTGTCCATTGAAAGCCTCATATGATCTGTGTACACTTGTTTCACTACAGCTCCGCACAGTGTCTCCTCGACAAACACAAACAACTGCTTTGCTGTTTTCTTCACGGATTGTCTCTTATGCCTTCATGTGTTTGTTTGTCTCTCTGCTCGTAAATTGTGGGCTCAGCTCATACTCTGTATCCCCCTCTCTGCGGCCCAATATACGGGCTGCCCTGGATCTTAGTGCACTTCCCTGACATATTCAGTGCAGTGATTTCTAAGCACACCCTATTTTCCATACAGCACGGCAGTATCTGCTGCAAGGGAAATTCACTAGGAAGGCTCAAGTGGGAAACATGGCTATTACGGATTACTTTTAAGCAATTTTAAGTAATAAGGGCTCTTCTTAGGTAGTAATAAATCAGAAAAAGAGACTCTAATCCTTAGTTCTTCAAGCTTTCTTAAGGTCTTTCAGAATTTTATCTGAACTTTGGCTTTCTTTTTAATAACAAATATTTTAGTTTGATCTGCGCAATAGACCACGATGCATATTTTGAGGTGTGTGCAAAACAGTATCTGCCAAATGTTAATATATATCTATATAATAGCTTAAACCCATGTCTCGAGGAAATAGGTAAACATTCTGATACAAAACCTAAGAAATGCATCGTCATTCAATTAATCATCAAACACTTTTTTTTAGTTTGTAGCTCTAAGAATAACCTTGTCGGCGGTCAAATACTATTTATGCTTTTCTCAGCACTCAAGTAAATCGAAAAATTATGTATTTGCGACTGGGTGCTGGTAACAAAATGCCTGAGGATCCCGTTGAAAATGAGTTACTGTTATGTGTAGACACAATAGTGGTTCATTTCTTGAGTTTAGGGGACTTTTCCTGTCTGAATGATTCATCTGTGAAGATGCAATGGCTTTATCAAAGAAAATTGGCTCTAAAAATGAATCAGATACTGTACTAAAAAAGACCAGAAACACATTGAGTAAAACGCATGTGAAGATGTTGCTGTAAACGTTTTTAAAAGATTTTGAAAAACGCCTTTAAAGAAGATGCAGAACTGAACCGTCTGTAGTGGTGCAAAAATACATATTTGTGCTTTACATCAGCAAAATCTGCTTAAAACCTTCTAATACATTTTGGACCCTTGTCTTTTCCACAATGTATCTTCTCGAATAGTCATCCATCCCGGTCTTTTATTTCTTTATTGTTCCCTTATAATTCTACTACACCCATTCTTGCCACCAGTTTTATTTTCAGAAGTCAATCAGAGATTAACATTTCCTCTCAACACAGAATGATCCCTCATACAGCGGGGGGGCTTTGTGTCTGCAGGAAATGGGTTTGCATTTTAATTTGCTCCCCTTTTGTTGGAAGTATAATTCACTCAACGTGGAGAGTTTTTGTGAACCTCTACAGTCATAAGACAGGAAGTGCCCTTTTCCTTGGCCACTTTCCAAGTCCTGACTGATGTTATATCAGATGTCTGGGACGTTTTCAGATATTCACCATGAGCTGACATTCGCACGTCCTATTGGGTCACACTCAGCAAAATGTCAGGGTTTTAATGGAAGTTTTTAATGTCAGATCTGACAAATTTAATATCAAGTCTTACTCTTCCTAAAGGAGCTGAATGAAAATCATGTCTGGGGGGGGGGGGGGGGGGTTAACAGAGCACCCATAAACATTTTTAGCATGTGGTCTGTTTTGAAACTGTAGCATCAATGATAAAGACTGGGCTTGCAGAAGACTGAGGAAAATCACTATATTTATAGCTGAAACAAACATGCATTGATCCTCTCTGATTTCATCCTAGGACAGAGAAAAGCATCAAAGGCACTGAAGCATCAACATATTGAGTTGCTGTATTGAAGGTCTGATCCATTGATCTATTGTCAGACATTAAATTGGTATTGACTGGCTTCGTCTGACTCACATCGTCTGTTCAAAGTCACTCACAGGTAAATTGACCCAAAAGTTTAGAGCAGTCAGATATTAGATGACTGACCCTCTTTGTTGATGCATCCAGTGCAACCACTGACTCATGCTTGTCATTTTCTAACCCTAGAAATGTCAACACAGCCTCAAAGTACCTGTGGATATCATAGTTATTTAACTCTGTTTAGCATTGTTTTCCCCTCCTGCTGTATGGAGGACCATCTCTGACATAACAAAAAATAGGGGGGAACTAAAGAAAAGTCCAATGTTCAGAAATTGCTAGTTTTAACAAAATCCATAGTTCCCCCCTTTTCGACACCCATGCTGTTAATGCTTTAAATAGCATTTGCAACTTTTCCTATAAGATTTCACAAGACTAAACGATCCAGAGACAGAGTTTAGGGACGGGGGGGCTGCCAGATGAATGCCTTCATTCAGAGCCAGTCATGGCTGCACGTTGGATCTGAAAACAGATCCACTAACCAGATGCAGTCTAAAACACCACTATTTTATAAGTTTCTTTTTTATTCATTCCAAATTGTTTCTGAACTATATGTGCTGTGTTTCTATGCCTCAACGCTCTTACTGCTCCTCTCCCTTCCCTTCCCTCGGAGCCAGTGGCTTTTATCAGGGGCCAGCCTTCAAAATGTGAACCACTACGTTTAATATCCTTCCACCCTTAGCAAAATGCGCCAATTAAAATCAATAGAAGAGTTGCTAGTTATGTTTCATGCTATTTTATTTAACGACATAGAACCAGTGGTGCTGCGGTGGGTTGATGTGTCGCCTTGCTCTTGGATTCAGGTACGCATAATTAAGTTACATGTAATTTAGGTGTGAACTTTTAAGGGTCATTTTAAGGGACTTGTAACATCGGGGGCTTCAGCTCAGACCCCTCATTCCTCCTCTTCCCTCTAAAGGAGCCCTTTACAGTGTTTATTTATGCATTTTTTCCCCCACTGTTTATTCCTCGTACGCAGCGCACCAATGGGGGAAAAATATGCCCACATCACCGCCTTAAACCGGTTTGATTAAGTATAAATTATGCTAGTACCAGACATTACCAAAAGAAGTTTGTGGTTTTTTTTCTACAGTCACTCAGGAACCAGTCAGGTGCAGAGTTTGAAAAGCTTTGCCTATTCTCATTGAATCTGGGGTTACAATGCATAAAAGTGCTATATTTCCTATAGTATTCCACCTTTAAGACTATTAGTGGGCTAAAAGCAAAGCAGAAAGTAATCAGTCCGTCTACTCAGACCAGAGACAAAACGTGCACGGAGAACAACTTCAAACTCAGCCTTCAGCTTGCGTGATCAAGCACTGGAGCGCTCTGCGCAATAGAGGAGATATAATGTCAAGGCGGAGACTGAGATGACAAACCTGCCACTGTGAGAGGTGATTACAATGGCTATAAACTGTAAGAGGCTAGAAGTGCATGGAGCTGAAGAGAGGGAAAACATCAGCAGCTGGGTTATGCGTAAAGACGCAGCGTGAACCCCTGTGTGCTTCAAGCTGAGGGGAAAATGTCGAACCATATAGGCGTGATGAAATTCAGCCTCAGTCACCAATGAGGTTATAGACATGAACAAATCTGTAGATTAAAGATAATCGGGGGTGTTTTCATTGCCTGGATGTGAATCTGATCATTCAAATTGTGCCTTTTTTAATCAACTACAATATCTTTTTATAAAAGTCAGGGAGAAAAAGATTGTGTGATGTTGTTGAGCTGTTTTTGAAGAACCTCTGTAAAACTACCACGTTTCCCCTTTTTATAAACTAATAATATTCTCAACTCAACATTATTTATGCAATCTAAAAAACTAGTAATTAAAAACAGAATAAATAGTTAAAGCCAGCAAAAGGTAAAAGGTTTCATTTGATCCATTTATGCAGGTCTATCTAGAAACAAAATATATTTTACAAGAATAAAGCAGCCAGCTGGAATGGACTCAGGAGGTGGAGTTTTGGTCGCAGCAAACATAATTTCTGGAGATAAGTGAAAATCAGAACAAACTGTGTTTTCATCAGAAATCTGGGAACGACCACAGAGCTGTTTGTTTTTTTTAGAAGGTGCAATGTTGTGTCAGGTTAGGGGGGTGTGAACCCGAAATGAGCCAACACAGAGTTTGTTAAAAATGGTTTATTGAAAAATGGAGAATAGTGGCAGATGAGGCAGGCAGGCAGGAGACCAGAAGATGCAGGTGGGTTTGCAGGCGGAACTAGACTTGACCAGATGCAGACTGAGCAAGAACTGAAAGCACCATGGCAACAGAGCACAAGTGAGGTGACGAGACGATCAGGCAGTGAGTGGGTGAGTGAGGCAGGTGTATGAAGGCTGGGGAACAGGTGAGCAGAGTAGGAGCTGATTAGTGGCAGCAGGTGGAGCTGGTCTGGGTCTGATGACTGGTGACTGAGGAGTGGACTGAGCTGATTGGATGGTTTCTGTGGCTGAGAGGTGACAGAGCTGAATGCAGAACAGTCCAAAACAAAGAAACAAAAACTAAATCATGACATATTGAGCGTAAATGTTGCGAGTGGAGTTTAAACATACGTGATTCTCCTCATATTAGGCAGTCTTGGTATGTTGAAGCAATCACGGGAGAACAGTTTTGTGTTTTCCTGTTTTAACCCACTAACTGAACAATAAAGTGATGACACTCCTCTTTCACTTTTTAACAAAAGTAAAACATCTCGGCTTCCATGTCTAGATGTCTAGTCGTTGACATCTGAGACGGAGTTCACTGGATCCACACTTTCTGTGTCCTGTTGCCGTGACACTGAAACCAAGCTACTAATTTCCCCCCGTGTGCTCTGAAAATGAACATAATCTCACTTTTAACTTTCCATAAAAGTTGAAAGGTCTGGCCTTTGGACAAGACATAGGCACACAGCATCACAGATCCTCCACAAAACATCCCTTTCTTTTTGTCTTTAGGCAAACTCAGCTGGTGTTGTAGAAAAGCTTAATCTTAGTCTTATTTGACCAAAGTTGCCTTTTTCTCTACAACGAGTAAAGACAAGTCATGTTTGTTAATCAATCTGCATACTTCCTTCTGCCTTTATGGCGTACTTTTTCTTAACGGATAGTTTCAGCAAACTGCCTGCAGCTGCGTTTGTTTTACTATCTGTCAAAGAAAAGTTATTGACTGAAGAAAAAAAAAGAACACATTCTCAATGCAAGTGTGCATTGTCTTATACCTCATGAATTATTCACGCACTGCTTTGGTTTTTGATCTGTCTGGATTTAAAGCTTTGATGGATTAGGATGACAGCAGAATAGGTGAAAGCTGCAGCAAGGGTCAGAGTGGATGTCAGTTTTTTTTTTTTCTGTTTTCTTTTTTTGGTCTGACTTGCCAATGATTTCATTTATGCTCTGGCAGGATTTCAGAGTCATCAGCGAGCTCTCTGTTCCTTGATCAAAGCTTTCACGCTATAGAGATGCCCCAGTGCACAATGCATTGACAGAGAATCACTCCATTTCTAATTATCTCCAAGAACATGCAGACAACAGAGACAAGGGAGGGAGGAACATCTGTAAGCTTGATAAGCGCGGTGACATTATGGAGTGTGATCTGCTTCACCAATCGCAACAGATCATGCAAAGCAGTCAGACGCTTGGTTAAATTGACTAAAACCTTCTCTTTGATCAGGCATCCGTGCTATGTTAAGTCATTTACAAGAACATTCTGCCTCTACAAGGCTGCCTCTAATGCAATGATGTGGGTGTGTTTGGTTCCAAATGTGCACGTTTAATCATAGCTGTTGACATTAAGTCTACCAGGGAAGATTTCCATATGTATTTGGAGCGACTGTTGTGATTTCTCAGTATTCAATTCAATTAAAATAAACTCAATTACGAAACAATATCCAATAGCACAAATACTCCTTGGATATTTAGGTTCAAATAGGATTTCTTTGAAAATATTGCTTCTGTTTGAGCCTGTGTTTAATTATTCCAACCTATAAAGATTTTTTTTTTTATCACATTAAAGTACGGTAAATAAAACACCTACAACTGGCACGGTCTAATAAAAAAACACACATTGGTTGTTGATATTAAGTATATAAAGCATGTGGCTCTACCAGACCTTTATACCTCTATCACGTCAATGCACATCTCCCTTGGGTTTTTATGGTATAGAAACATACGCAGGTTAAATCTAAATAAAATGTGATAAACCCGTCTACGCTGACTCCTAAAGTACAGATTGTTACATAACTTTACATGATAGCAAAGGTTCGTTCTGCAGTCCATTAAACCCATGCAGACATCTGAAGACACCATGACAGATGCTGATAACCTAGCAGCCCCACATAAGCACCGTACCCGAGGAGAATCCATTTTAAATATCTGCTTCCTGTATTTTGATTTTAATTATCTTCAGTTTACATCAGATGGGTCCGTCTTGTCGCTTTGAGTTCTTTCTGTTCATTAATCCTGTTGCTTACAGCTCTCTCTGTCATTGTTTCTGTCGTCCTTGGGCTTGTTAACATCCTGCCTCATTTTTCCTTATTTGAAGGGTGTACAGATGGTTGTAATATGCTAATTACACTACTAGACGTGACTAAATCAAACACACCGAGCCTCCAAGGTTTCAGGAGCTTCAAGAAAAAATGAATGCTTTCAAACTCATTCCAGAGCAGCTCTGTTATTGATGAAAATCATTGACTCTAAGCGCCATCCTGAGCTACACGGCTGGTAGCTTTTAAGCCACCAAGTGTTTATTTGACCTTACTCAAATACACTGAATGTGAGTATTGAGAATTGCATTCACATCTAATCAAAGTCAAACTTACTTTTTTTTTTTTTTTTTTTTTTTTTACTATCATAACCGTCTTGGTGAAGCTAACAGGAGGTTTCTGAAGAAAAGGGTTCATATCTAGCCCGTTTCTGATCATGTAGGGTTTGTTTGTAGCCATCTTTTGTCCACTGGCTGCGCCACACCTCACATGCCCTTTAAAGACAAAGACATGTTTTTAGGCTGCACAGTAAAAAGTTTAATCTCCTTTTCTCTGCCTAAGGCTCTATTTGCAATAGTATTAGGAACATCATCTCATCCTGTCGACTGCAAAGTCAATCGGTCTGCCTCACATGGTAAACGGGGCAAAAGCCGCTCTGAGACCAATCCAAATGTCTCCAGTGAAGACAATTGTTTTGCTGTCAGCCTAACCATTTCTATAACCCCCCCGAGAGACAAAAACAATATTTATTTGGAATATTTCTCCTGAGCATTGTGGCTGAATCTGGGCGACCGGTTCAGCAAACATTAGGACACTTAGCAGCTGCTGGCTGAAAGCCACAAAGTCAACAGGAAGATGTCAATGTGGGAATCTCAGCCAATAATAGTATTATTATCATTTATAAGTACATATTTTATGCATCTCACATGTTATGAGACTATTTGTCCTTGTTCTTGTCTTTTGCATCTGCAGTCTGACTTCGCCATCCTCCCTGTAAACAAGTAGCGCTTCAGAGCATCAAATCACAGGGAAAGTGTCAGTTTTATTCCCTTCTCTTTTTTTTTTTTTTCTGTCTCATCCCAGTCCCACGAGGAAACAAACAGCCCTTTAAAACAGACGAAAGCCTGTGTGACTCAGATCACAGCTGAGTGCCCATGTTGCTTGTGTTATTTTTGATACTTCAGTCCCACATCATCAATCGAGCCTTGCTGTATCAGCGCTGAAGTGCGGGGTCAATTGTCTTCCTTTTCAGAAGGTTTAACAGGGATGAGATGACCCCCCCTCTCCCCCTCAGCTCATCCTTCAGCTCCTGTTGGATCTTGATTCCTGACAGAATTGTGTTTCCCTGACACCCTCACTTCAAGCCTGCTCTTTTTGTGTGTGTCTCTAACACACATCAGATTGCCACGTGTGTCGGCTGTTGGCAGTTTACCGTCGTTTTAGGTTTTCTTTAAACGTACATTAGTACTTGACACTTTGTTTGTACAGATTGTTTTTGTGTATGTGTGTGTTTTGCTGTGATGCGTCGCCAGAATGCCAGTCTGATGTTTACTCCAAGCTGAGGTTTATTGCTGTTTAATGTTTGTTGTTTTTATCCTGCTTTATCATTATGCTGCTTGATTTGTACAGTGTCCAGGAGTGCTCCGAAAGTCACTTTTAAATAAAATTTATTATTATTATTATTATTATTATTATTATTATTATTATTATTATTATTATTATTATTTTATTATTATTATTATTATATTAATGTCCTGGTGTTATCTCCTGCAGGCAACATCAATGACTGCTCCCTGCACTACTACTTCTTCCTCCTGGCAGGCATCCAGGGCCTCACCTTGCTCATCTTCCTCATTGTTTCTGTCAAGTACGACAAGCAGAGGAGCAGAGCAGGAAGTCAGCGTCAGAGATATCCCTCCTCTTGACCTCGGCACCAAGAACACCAGCCTTCTCCTGTCACAATGCCGAACGACTCTGTCCAATCAGTATTTACTAATGATCCTACAGCCTTTTAGATTGTTATTATTATGTCATGAGTATACACTTATTTATGCTTGTTTTATCTTTTTGATTTGTCGTTTGTTTCACCTTTACCATGCAGTGATTGTTTAACATTGAGTGGGGTTTCAGGTACTGCAGACGGAGCAGGGATCGTATTTCTGCGCTGCTCCCCTTTTGCTGCGCGTTTACTTCTGTTGCCTTTTTTCTGATCATTTGCACTTAAATTGAGTAACGGTGCCGTAAAGATGTGATATTGAAATGTTTTCTAATCAATGAAAAAGTGGACTTTTATTTAGTTTTACCTCGTCCTTATAAAAAGACATTACACCTTGTATCTCAGTCCTTACAATGACTAATACGTTTTAATAATTAATTCAGTGATTCCAACATGATTCTTTACTAAATGTCTCATTAATATGTTGAATTACTGTTCGTTTTCACGTTTGAATCCACTTTTCTTATTTATTTATTTTTTTAACAGATCCGGTAATGCAATCTAAAATCAAGAGCCGATCTCCCACAGTCATCTTCCACTGCTTGTGATAACACGACTAAAGCAACAAAAAAGCCATCGTAAATCCTCTAGCAGCACAGCTAATGCCTCATAACAGCTCCTCATGTTTAAATTATTCTTTAATTAGAAAATAACCATTAGAGTAACAAGCAACCAAGATCACAGACTTTAAAAAAATATATATTTCATTGCTATGTTAATAGCAACCGTCTCTATATTTTTGTCATTTCTTGACAGTTTAAAAAAAAAAAAAAAGAATTTTCTGTGTTGCTGTATTTATAAGACTGTGATGCATTTGCTTTGGTTTTATACTGTTTTGTAAGGATGAGTGCGTGCGTGAATTGTGTTTTGAAACGTCAGATTAGGTAGAAAAGGAGTTATAGAGTTTTATTATGAGGACTCTCAGGGCTTTAGAAATCATGTGAAGTACTAAAGAGCTACTCCAGGAAATGTACCACTGCCTTTGGGAGAACCCAGCTGTTTATTGTCAGTGTTAAAGTGAAGATGCAGTAATAATAAAAGCACACATAAAGCAAGAGTTTTACTTCCTCTTACTGATGGTATCGATCGGCTGTTTGAAGGATTTTAGTCTGTCTCTATTTGATCAGATGAATCTAATTGTATCTTTGTTGTTTAACTGCATTTTGTTAGTGCCTTCCTCATCTCATTGTCTTTAAGATTAATTACATTGACTTTACGTTTTGAAAACTGTATAGGACTGGAATAGTGTTTTGTGTTTCTATTTATGCCCAATAAAGTCTATTCTGTGGAGATAGGGTTTTGTTTTTCCCTTTGCTACTATGTAGGTCTCTTACAGGTCTGGAAAACGATGGAAAAGGAAATGGAGAGATATGCTTTTCCAGAGGCTATTTCCTATTCCATTGTCTAAATGTTGCGTAAATTATCCACCCATCTGCCCTTTATCCATCCGTTCATGCATATGTCTGTTCATCCACCATCTCTAAATAATACATCTGTCCTTCCATTCTTTATTCATATAGCAGTCCGTAATCTTTCTTTCTTTAGCTTTTCCATGTTTCAAATTAATATCTACCTTAAATTTGTAAAGAACTTTAGTCTAACTTTAAAAAATGGCCTAAAAGGGGATAAGGTGTGGTTTCAGTGCACAAAAGGTAGACATTTTGACATAAAAAATGTGCAGGGACCCTGAGCATGTGTGTTACAATCGTATTAGTTATTAGATTTAAAAGCTGTTAAAAGGATTTTTCTTTTACCTCTGCCCTTTTTCTTAGTGTATATATTTGTATTTCCGCTCTGAAAAGGTCAGTACTACCTTAAATGCAAGCTTCACAGTCACTAAATGCAACTGAAAAATGTATGTTCCAGTTTATTTTTCAATTTGTATATTAAAGATGTTTATTCCTATTTTTAACAGTATTGCTCACACGGAACGTTATCAGCATCCGAGCTCGATAATGGAGCGAGAACACATTCAGGACCTGCGTTCAAATGCAGACAAGATGGTGATGATGTTCTTTAATCATGGTATGTGCCTCCAAGTCTGCTTTCATGATTAGGACCGTGGTTTGTATGTCCTAAGGCAAGCTAGAAAGTATTGTAGAGTGTCTCAATTATTTATATTACAAAAAGCACCGCCTATAGCAGGGGGTGAGGGAAAAGGTTGTTAACACAGAGGTGTAATGCTGCATTTTGTATTCCCCACTGGCTAAAGTCAGCATATTACTTCTTGGTTTCATCAGACACAGACTGAAATCAACGTCAAATGTGGGTCTTTTTTTTCTTTTTTATGCAGCGCTGAGACCTCCCAGCCACCGGGCTCGGAGACAGTCGTTTCCCGTTTAATTTGGTCCGAGAGCCACACAGCCGCAGCTCAGCAGACAGCTTGTTTTTGAGAACTCCCACAATATCTGCAGGTCATAATTCTCATGCGGTGGCTTGCTTCTCGTGCTGAGAAGAATTTCTGACACACCGACTCCTTACTCCGGCGGAATTGCACGGTATCGGCAATTGGATATGCAGTTTATGGGCCACAATATAAGCCATAGAGGAAGTTCCTGGGAGAGGTTCTTTTGTCGACAGCATATATACTAGTGAGATAAAACCATTGTATTTGGTAATAATCTGTAGAAATAACCATATATTGCACGTATATGTAACTCTCGCTGTATAGAGTCCTTGGGTCTTTTGAAAGTTGCACATAAATATTATATATTAGCATTATACATGCTACTTATTGCATGTGTTCAGTCAGTGGGATGGCAGTCAGGTGATAGATAGTAGGAGCACTCTTTTATGTATAAGCTATCAAAGTCAAGTGTTTGGTGATGGGATATGAACAAAACAGTTTTTGACAAATTAAGGCACATTAGGCAATTCATTAAGAAATAGAAAGCTAATTTGGGTGCAACTGTGAAATAACTTCATTTTTCCCTGCAGACTGTCTTGTCCAGGGCAAAAGAAACCCCATAACTGCATGCGGGTCATTTCCACGAATGGCACTCAAACGCATTGTCACCCTCTACCTGGAGCGTAGCGGTAAGATTCCGGGCCTAATGTGTGGCCCATCTTGGTGAGCCTGATCTCACCCGATCTCTCATGTATTTTCCCTATAGTATAAGACGAAGACTAGAGATATGATCCTCATTTCATCTGTTTGTTCAGAAGATGTCCAAATGACCAGCAAAATGACAGTCCAGCTGTTCAGACATCATTAATCTTTCTATTTTATCGCAGGAAAAGAAGCTCTTTAGCTATTGTTGTTGGAAATGTGCTGGAGCAAATATGTCGTGAGTTGCTTGGGTAAAATTATTTGTCTCTCCAGGTAAACCCACTAAAAGGTCTTCATATTTGGATAATCGCTGAGCAGACCTTTAATGGTATTATTTTTTGTTAATTGATACTGGGTAGAAGTGCTGGGCTGTTTGATCTGGTCCGTGACGTTGGGCCTACCCAGCTTTATTACAGTGTTTGAGTGAAACGGAAAGGTTGACTGTCGACTGAGGGGTGGGAGGGGGAGAATTGAAGATGTCATCCTTTTTCTATGTTTAAATCTTTCTAATGGGCCATTGATGTAACATTTACAGCAGATGTCAGCAGCAACCCAAGTAATCAACACAATGCAAAGAAATTAAAGCAGATATTCCACAATTTAATTTACGGGTAAACCGTCGGATTGACACGTGGAATAAGTCTAGCTGACAATCCAGGGTCCAGACCAGGAAGCAGAGCCGTAGTTTAACACACCTCTCTGCAGCTTCTGTACTGTTACCCATCCATTATCCTATTGAGACGGTGTCTTTCCCACGGCCAAAACTTAACAGATCAAAAACTTATCTAAAAGGAACAAATCATAAAAACCTAATAAAAATCAATACGGTTCACCTTGAACCTAAAAATAAAACAATTAAATGTGGTCTATTAAATATAAGGTCTCTCCCTCCAAAGACTTTGTTAGTTAATGAATTGATTTCTGATAAACAGATTGATTTGTTTTGTCTCACAGAAACCTGGCTACAAGAGGACTACGTTAGTATAAATGAGTCAACTCCCTCCAATTATTCAAATTTCCACATTCCCAGATCTGTGGGAAGAGGAGGAGGAGTGGCAACTATCTTTCAGTCTGATTTATTAATTAGTCCCAGGCCAATTAATAACTACAGTTCTTTTGAACATTTAACCCTCAGTTTCCCTCATCCAAGCTGCAAAGCAATAAAACCTCTTCTGTTTGTTGTTTTGTATCGTCCACCAGGCCCTTACACTCAGTTTTTGGATGAGTTGTCAGATTTCTTATCTGATTTGGTGTTAAATACTGATAAGGCTATTATAGTGGGTGATTTTAACATCCATGTTGACACAGAATGTGATAACCTTAGTGTAGCCTTTAAAACTATCCTAGATTCAATTGGTTTTGCTCAAAATGTGCATGAACCGACGCACTCTCGGCTCCATACTTTAGACCTTGTTCTGACATATGGCATTGATTGTGAAGAATTAACAGTATTTCCTCACAACCCTGTCCTATCTGATCATTTTTTAATAACATTTGAGTTTAATCTAACTGAGTTCTCCACCCCCAAAAGAGGGTTCCATTATAGTAGATCTTTATCGGATAATGCTGTATCAAAACTTAAAGAGTCTGTCCCCTTTTTAATATCCTCCGTATTGCAGAAATGCCCTGCAGATAGCAGCAATGTTGTTTCTTCCAATTCACAAATAGATGTCTTTGTAAACGGTATGACTTCGTCATTGCGTTCTGCATTAGACAATGTAGCTCCCTTGAAAAAGAAGGTGATTATTCACAGGAAGCTGGCTCCTTGGTTTAATTCAGAGCTGCGTTCCTTGAAGCACAATGTTAGGAAATTGGAGAGAAAATGGCGCTCTACACACCAAGAGGAATCCTACCTAATCTGGAAGAACAGTCTATTGTTGTATAACAAGACCCTTCGCAGAGCTAGAGCAGCATATTTTTCATCATTAATTGAGGAGAATAAGAATAATCCTAGATTTCTCTTCAGTACAGTTGCCAAACTTACTCAGAGCCACAGCTCTGTTGATCCATCCATTCCCTTAGCTCTTAGCAGTAATGATTTTATGGGATTCTTCATAAATAAAATTGATTCCATTAAAAATAAAATAATTGGCATCCTCCCAAACATGATTACCTCATCCTCAGTAAGTGAGGCAGCATTGGAGGAATCCTTAGAACCTGCGCAGTGTCTGAACTGTTTAAAAGCAGTAGAGCTTTCTGAGCTATCTAAAATTTTAGCTTCATCTAAACCTTCTACCTGTATGTTAGACCCAATCCCAACCAAGTTGTTTAAGGAGGTATTCCCTCTGATCAGTGGTCCTATTTTAGACATGATTAATGTATCCTTGGTAAATGGATATGTACCACAGGCTTTTAAAGTAGCTGTTATTAAACCTTTACTTAAGAAACCATCTCTTGATCAAGATGAGTTAGTAAATTACAGACCTATATCTAATCTTCTTTTCTTATCTAAAATTCTTGAGAAAGTAGTTGCTAATCAACTATGTGAACATTTACAAAGTAATGACCTACTTGAGGAGTTTCAGTCAGGCTTCAGAGCTCATCATAGCACTGAAACAGCTCTGGTGAAGGTCACTAATGATATTCTCATGGCCTCAGATAATGGACTTGTGTCTATACTTGTCCTGTTAGATCTCAGTGCTGCATTTGATACAGTTGATCACAATATTCTCCTACAAAGACTTGAGCATACTGTAGGGATTAAGGGAAAAGCATTAGGCTGGTTTAAATCTTATCTGTCGGACAGATTCCAGTTTGTTCATGTTAATAATAAATCTTCCTCAAACTCTAGGGTCACCTGTGGAGTACCACAGGGTTCAGTCCTTGGACCAATTCTATTTACTATATATATGCTTCCGATTGGCAAAATTATCAGACAGCATGGGATTAATTTCCACTCTTATGCTGATGACACTCAGCTATATTTATCCATAAATCCTGATGAATCCAATCAGTTACTTCGACTGCAGTCATGTCTTGATGACATCAAAAGCTGGATGACTTTAAATTTCCTGCATTTAAATTCTGACAAGACAGAAGTTGTAATCTTTGGGCCAGAGTCTTCAAAAAATAAAGTTCTTAATCAATCCCTTAATCTGGATGGCATTAACTTGGCCTCTGGTAATAAAGTTAAAAATCTTGGTGTTGTTTTCGACCAAGACATGTCATTTAAATCCCATATTAAACAGGTTTCCAGAGTTTCCTTTTTTCACCTCCGGAATATCGCCAAAATTAGAAACATTCTGTCCAGGAGTGATGCTGAAAAACTAGTCCATGCATTTGTTACTTCAAGGCTGGACTATTGTAATTCTTTACTATCAGGAAGTCCACAAAATGCAGTTCGAAGTCTTCAGCTGATTCAAAATGCTGCGGCAAGAGTTCTGATGAAAATCAACAAGAGGGATCATATTTCTCCAATTTTAGCTTCCCTTCATTGGCTTCCTGTTAAATCAAGAATAGAATTTAAAATTCTCCTTCTAACGTATAAAGCCCTTAATAATCAAGCTCCACCATATATCAGAGCTCTGATTACCCCGTATGTTCCTAACAGAGCACTTCGCTCTCAGACTGCAGGTCTGCTGCTGGTTCCTAGAGTCTCTAAAAGTAGAATGGGAGGCAGATCCTTTAGCTATCAGGCTCCTCTCCTGTGGAACCAACTCCCAGTTTTGGTCCGTGAGGCAGACACCCTATCTATTTTTAAGACTAATGTTAAAACTTTCCTTTTTGACAAAGCTTATAGTTAGAGTGGCTCATACCCTGAGCTATCTCTATAGTTGTGCTGTGATAGGCCTAGGCTGCTGGAGGACATCAGGGTCTAATTTTCTCACTCTACTGATTTCTACTGTTCTTCAGTCTACTGTTCTCCAGTTTTGCATTGTATTACATTGAAATGACTGTCGTCATTTCAGCTTTTAACTTTTTGCTCTCTCTCTTTTTCTTCATAGTAGGTACACCTGGTCTGGCGTTCTGTTAACTGTGACATCATCCAGAGAAGACGGCTCACCCGCTACTACCATCTAATGTAGAACAGATTACTAGATCAATGTGTGCTTCTGTGCTTGTTTGTCTGTCTTGTTGTGTCTCTGTTCTGTCTTCTGTAACCCCAGTCGGTCGAGGCAGATGACCGTTCATACTGAGCCCGGTTCTGCCGGAGGTTTTTCCTTCCCGTTAATGGGTGGTTTTTCTTCCCACTGTCGCTTCATGCTTGCTCAGTATGAGGGATTGCAGCAAAGCCATGTACAATGCAGACGACTCTCCCTGTGGCTCTACGGTTCCCCAGGAGTGACTGCTGCTTGTCGGGACTTTGATGCAATCAACTGGTTTCCTTATATAGGACATTTTTGACCAATCTGTATAATCTGACCCAATCTGTATAATATGATTGAACTTGACTTTGTAAAGTGCCTTGAGATGACATGTTTCATGATTTGGCGCTATATAAATAAAATTGAATTGAATTGAATTGAATTGAATTGAATTGAACTTACAAGTTTTTGTCACATACTTTTTAAACAAGTGTTTTTTTGGTTGGTAATTTCAAGATATCTCATGTTACATGTATCAGAAATCTATAATACAAGCAGGAAAGCTCAAAGTTTTTGTCACTCGTTTCAGAAATACAAACTCATATTATGTACATTTATTTCGCATAGAGGGTTAGGGTTAGGGAAATATTTCAATCCTTTGTTTCTTGTAATTTTGATGAATACAGCTTGCAGACGATGTAAACCCAAAATTCAGTTTCTCAGACATTTTGTTTTATATTACACAAGATAAATAAGAAAGGATACTCTAAAGAAAAATGTCTGGCTACTGGAAAACATGTTTATTTCTATCTGGGTTTCTTTTGCATCCATGCAGCGTAGCATGGAGACGCTCAGCCTGTGGCTCTGCTGAGGTGTGATGGGAGCCCTGCTTGTTTTGATAGTTTTCAGGTCATCTGGACTTCAAGCAGCGTGGATTCTGTGGCGCGACACTCTTCCTCCAGACTTGGGGTCCTTTATTTCCAAATGAAAGGAAAACTTTGCTTTCACAGGACTTTGAACTACTGAGAAACAGTCCCATTCTTTTTAAACTCCCATAGCTTATTTTAATAATTTTTTTTTTAAATGAGCTGTTTCCAGCTCATGTGGCAAGCCCAATCCTCTCAAGGCTGTGACTATACATGTTGGTTTACGTTTTCCTGCCACAGATTTTCCTTCCACTCGACTTTCTATAAAGGTGCTTGGAGACAGTATACTGTGACCAACCAGCATCTTTAGCAATGACGTTTTGTGGCTTCCCCTTGTTGTGGAGGATGTCAATGAGTATCTTCTGGGCATCTTCCCAGTCAGCAGTCTTCCCCATGATTGTGTCACCTACTGACTCGGACTGAGAGACCATTTAGATGCTCAGGAAACCTTTGCAGGTGTTTAGAATAAATTAGCTGATCAAAAAGGAAGAACGCCTTACAAAAACAGCATTTTAAATGCAGCTCACTGGAGGGTTTTGCTATTTTCTGGAACAGGCTTGTGGGCGCCACATGTGGTCCTTGGGGGTTACCTATGAACTTTTTCTTAGGACATCAAGCTATTTTCAACTGACTAAAGAGGAAAGCTTTCTAAATACAGACAGATAACTGTTTTTCAAAAGATGATTCAGGGTACAGACAGTGGATCCAGAGCTTTGTAGACCGGTGCCAGCAGAACCATCTGTTAGATGCAGGGAAAACAAAGGAGCTGGTGGTGGACTTTCGCAGCCACAGGCCCACCCCACTGACTGCGATGATCATCCAGGGAACTGATGTGGAGATAGTGGACTCTCATAAGTACCTGGGTGTTCACCTGAACATTATGTTGGACAGGAGTCACGGCATTGGTCCTCTTTACAGGACGGGTCAGAGCAGACTCTACCTGCTGAGGAGGCTGGAGTCTTTTGAAGTGCAGCGGGCGCTCCTGAAGACCTTCTTTGACTCCGTGGTGGCATCAGCCATTGTCTATGGTGTGGTCTGTTGAAGCAGCACCATATCTGCAGCTGAGAGGAAGCGGCTGGATGAGCTCATTAGGATGGCCAGCTCTGTCCTGGGGATGTTCCTTGGACCCAGTGCAGGTGGTGGAGAGACTAAATAAGGCAAGAAAAATCACATCATTGATAGACAATGTCTTCCGTTCCATGCATGGAGCTGTTGTATTGGCCTCCTTTGGAGATTTACAATTTTTTTTAAGGTCAAATTGTTTTAATTAGGCATTAAATTTGACACAGATGGATCTATAGTGGGCCATGAAATCATTACACCATACCTCATTCATCATTCATTTTAGTTTTACAGAACCTTGTAATCCTAAGAATACAAAAAAAAAAAAAAAATTGCTACTAAATATGCCACGATCAATCACTGGAAAAGAACCATAAAACATTGATACAATGTCTGCAACACATTAGTGTAAAACTGATCAGTAAAGCTGTTATCCTTGATGCTGACAAATCACATTAATTGATCTGTGTTGTAAAAAAAGCCCTCAAGTGCCACCCTTTGAGACAACTGCTGCTGATATCAGGTCAAACATGGGTGTGTTGTGCTACTCGCTTCTCATCAAGAGTAGCACAACAGTAGCACTTTTCCTTTTTCTCCTCTCACTCTCCCTTTTTTCTTTTCTTTTTTTTTGTTAGTCGGATTTCCCTTTCTTGGGGAAAAACAGCACTATTTTGCTCCCTCCATCTCCTCTGGCTATTGGGATGGGACCTCGGAGAACATTCATTATTATTCTTGATAATAAAATCTACCCTCTCAACAACTTCATTCGTCCAGGGTTAATTTCATTATGACATTCACTAATTAGACATTTAACTCATGCAACACAACTCCCCCTTTTCATTCCAGGCTTATAGAGGTCCCCTGCCTGCAAGGGACCTTGATAAACAGTACCCCACCTACTCAACTCCCCTGCAGCTCAGCCCTCCAAAAGACTGCTGAGCCAACAAAGAACGGAGAGACGAGCAGTAAAGTCAAAGAGGTAACAAAGGAATACCAGAATAAATGACTAGCAAAAGGTCTTTCTTGCATTGGTTAATCTTTAATCTTCATGACACCGGCATTCAGGGACAATGGGGAGCATTTGGTTGTTTCATGAAGGAAACCACTGCTCACATAAAAGAGCGTTGCTACCATCCAGCAGTTGGGTAAAATATGTTTTCTGCATGGATGAGATCAAATCTATTTGGATTAAATAATGCATGTTACATCTGGGAGAAGTGGAAAGTGCTGCTTTCGGGAATAACAACCTTATACATCTGGTGAACAAGGTTAACTGGTCCTTTTTTTTGTACCACCAAACTTGTCTGTTCATGAATGAAACCTGATGTCAATAGCAGCAAGCGCAACTGACTTTAAGAAAGGGATTCACTAAACACCTGAGGCAAGCTGTTGATAAGTTAAAACGCAGCAAAATCATATGGGCAACACATTGTTAATAACGGTCTAATCAGGTGTTTTTAGAAATGATTTTGAAGATTGAAATAACACATATTTACATTTTAAATATAATGTACCTTTTCAGAACTAGTCTTAATGTATGTCTATATTGCTTGATTAGGATCGTTGTCCAGCTGTATGTCAAAGCCTCTACGGGGCCTCTGAGAAGCCAAATCTGCAGAAAGTTAAGCTGCTTTATTTTAATTGTATTACCATGTCTTACCTGTGTAATGAGCAGCTCACAGATGCTCTCCAAGATGTTGCTCCAGTAATTGGAGGATTACAAAGTGTCATCACATGTTAATTAAGATAAGCTAATGGAGACGTCATGCTAAAGAAAATGGCCAATTAGGCAAATCGGCTATCTCCAGTAGCTAATCATCTGCGTTTCCACGGGCCTTCCAGGGTCTCAGGGTAGTCTTTGACAGAGATTCCAAGACTGCGAGAGACATGCAGTATAACTCAAAGTTGATATATTTCCCACTCTGTGCTTTTGACAGAGGATTAGAGCTGCAGAGGTGATAACGTATGTAGAGCCTCCCTCACCGCCGCTGGTTCTGGAGAATTCACTCTCGTCACTTGCCTGGCTGCTTTCTGTAGGACTGAGCACAGCAGCAATTTGAGATTGTTCGCTCAGACAGATCATCTCTAAAATAAGCAACCGTAAAGTACTTCAGCAGCATACATCAATCTGGATTTATGGCAACAATTCGGAATATCACGTTCAGGCCCTCATTGTAGGTCTGAGCCTTTTTTTTTGTACAAAATGTGGCATGACTATAGTGCAGATGTCAAGATAAATCTTTTTCTTTTACACCTATGAGGAGTGCCATCGCTGCCAGGTGTCGCCTGGTAATCCACCAACTTTCTGGTGTTCTCTGAATGACAAAGAAAAGCCTCTCACAAAGCTATGTTGTTAAACCAAACACCTCATTGGCACCACGTTTGGGCTTTGGATAATGTTGAGGAGCTTGACTGCAGTTGCTTAAAGTGACAGTTTAGCAGTTTTGCGAGACGTCATTTATGTTGAAACTTTCCAATCCTCTCAAGGCACTTTTTTATGCCAAACTTTTTTTCTTCCACTGAACTTTCCATTAATATCCTTGGAAACAGCCCTCTATGAACAGCCTACTTATTTAACAATGATCTTCGTATATCCAGTCAGCTGTCTTCCCAGCTATTGTGTAAACTAGACAATGTGCACTACATAACACTTCCTTATTAAAATCTTCTGCATTCAAAAGTATGGAAAACATAAAAAAAACATTGATTTTTAGATGTAAGCCATAAAGGGAAAATTAAAACAAATAAACATTGAAAACCTAATACTTGTGGATCTGAAATCTATTTAATACGTGTTTAATTGTTTGAAATGAATTACAGAAATGGGTTGACTTTAAGAAATGATTGTGATTTACTGAGATGCCTTCAGGTTAAGGTAGGAATGTGCTCTGAACATATTTATTTGGTGTGTGTGAATTCCTTGTGTGCCCCACTGTCCCAGTGGGAGAGAGTGTAACAGGACACACAGACTTTCCAAAGGGGTATTCTTATGAACAATGTTATCTTAAGGTCCCAGAGGAACAATCTGTAAAACTGGTCGACCCAGAGTGTTGCACTGACCTTGTCAGCTTCTGCTCATTTGCTCCTCTCCAAAAAAAAAAAAAAAAATGGGCCTCCATGTGCTCGGCTTTTCCAGAACTATTGCAAGCTGACTTTTAATACGACTTCAAGGAGGCAACATGAGTCATACGGCGAATAATTATTTGGAAATTGTAAATCCAGGCCTGGCACTTTAGGGCCACAGGGAGCAGAGTCAACCATTAGTACAAGTTTGTTGGTCTCACATCATCAATTTAATTAAAAATCCATTTACGATGAAAGCCTGGGGAGAGTTCTTTTCTTTTCCTTTCAAGAAAGTCAAGACTCCAATGCTGACAAAAACTAGATTCCCGAGTTTTCATGCCACAGGAATGAAGTGAATAATCAATATACCTCCTGTTCAACTTCCCAGTAGATGTGAGCGGATCTAAAACTGGGGCCCGGGAGGGGATGAAAATGGTGGGTCAGATTGCTCAGTATACCTGAAGAATTGGAGGCCCCTGACAAATGGTCATTTGATCATGGAAAGACTTGCAGAGGTACTTTTATAACATAACCCTCCCACCATACACTCCATATATCAAGCCACTGGTGCTGACTGTTAAATCCATCCCATAGCCACAAACTCCCCAGCACACTGTATATGTTGCTCATGGACAACAAAAAAGAAGGCATTCAGGCCTAAAGAGAAATAGAGTGCCAGTAACATGTGTAACACAGTAACACAGTCTAAGGTGTGGAAAATGTTTTGGTAACAAGACACCTCTTTAATTTAGAGTTTAATGGAAATTAAAAAAACTCCATCTATCTTTTTGAAATGGACACAGATAAGGTAACCTGAACCGTTTCTTTGCATTTCTTAGGTCCTCCAACCACCTATGACAAAACTGTGGTATTAGACATAATTAAACCAATATTTTCAAGATGCTTTAAACATGATTAATATATCTGCGTAAAGATTGGAATGAGCGTTTTGGTACTATTTCTGGGTCTTAGGCGCTGCCTGGAGGAGTCTGGCAACAGCCATAGTAACTTAGTTGTGCATGTTGCCCATACACGTCTGCTTAGTTTGGCCAAATGCTGCATAATCCTTACCTGGGAGTACAACAGCATACTAGCGTATGCTGTTGTACTCCCAGGTGAGAAGAAACACACTGCCAAATTGTGCATATAGGCTGGTTGCTGGCAGACTGAAAGAGCTTGTAATATAAGAATATATTCTGCTGCAGTTCAAATAAAAATATTTATCTGGTTGTGAAAGTGTAACATAGGCATTGCATTTAGTGATCGCAAAGAGGATGATGAGAAGGAGAGGAGTAAAAAAAAAAATCGCAGAAGTATGTCTTACATTTATAATGTAATTTTACAATAGTGCCAGTGCCTCAGAGAGATCAGCACAGAGAGTTTAGTGAAAAAAAAAACATCTTGTATGTTCAGTTCCTTCTAACTCAGAAGAGTGCAGAGCGCAGCATCAGGTTTAAATGATCCGAAATCTCTAGCTCAGGGTGGGACATCAAAAACCTCCCATATGTGTGGGGTAATTCCACCAATTGTTAGGAGGCAGCAAATGTGCAGCAAATGTGATCCAATGGCAGTAGCATTATGTTCGGGTGGCCAAGAAAGACGCAGGGGAAACTATGTTCCCAGGACTAACAGCGCAGTAGTTTCATGTTTAACTTTCGGCTGAAGCAAGGTCTTCCAAATTTGCCACAATCTATTGTTCAATCTTTGGGATCCTGTAGGCCATAGATTGAAAGAGGTGTTAATACCAATATAACGTGTTTTAGGTTTTCTTTGAACTCCGTTTCTCTTATGTGATATTAATTCTTATTTGATTATTATATATGTTGGCTGTTCCACATAGATTAACAATGAGGAATAAATGAACTGAGGCTAAATCTAGCTAATAACAGTTATACCCAAAAAGTATGCTCATGCATTGCATTCTCTCTTCTTTGAACTAATATTGTAAGTTTTGTGGATTAACAATAAGATCCAATGTGTAGCAGCACATTATGTGAAATTTTCTTTCTGCCTAATGGAAAATAAACTCAAGCACCATACCCTACTGGGAAGATAATAACATTCACTGAACAAACACAATTTATCAGTTGAATGACTTTGTTTAGGAGGTTTTTAAATGATCATTACGATTTGTGCAATTAGCAGACTGATAAAAGGAAAACATTACACTACTTTAAAATGATTCCTTGAGTATTTGCATAATAAATCCTGCATTGTTCAATATTTATGCTTCTACTAGCCTGGGACATAATGTTTTGTGTTAGGCAAATAGCTCTGTGTTTTCCTTTTACCTTTGTTGGGTGGGGGGGGGTTTAAAAGAAGTGAGTGTCTTATTCTAAGTTGACAAAAATCAGAGCCACTTCAGTTTGCAGACACAGAAAGTTCTGAGCAGAGAGTAACTTGAGAGATTGTTTCTGAACTCTCTAATATTTTCATTCTCAAATGCTGCTTCGGTGTTTTACAAATCTGGTCTGCAGTTGTGCACCTGCAGTTCAAAATCTAAAGCAAGGGTCACCAACATGGTGCCCGCATGCACCAGGTAGACCCCAAGGACCACATGTGGTGCCCACAAGCCTGTTCTAAAAAAATAGCAAAACCCTCCAGTGAGCAGCATTTAAAATGCTGTTTTAGCCAGACACTCTTCCTTTTTGATCAATACCTGTATTTACATAGGTTTAAAAGTGACAAAAGCATTTAAAACATATTTATATTATTTAAAGTTAAGGTGAGCTTGGACTCTTGTAGTTCAAAGATCAGTACAGGTATCCCTGTGCATGACAAAGTAGCTCTCAACTTCTAAAAGGTTGGTGACCCATGATCTAAAATATTCAGACTGGCCGAACCTGTGCATTCTACACTGAACAGATTTTGTTAAAGCCTGATATTTATGAAGCCTTTAATCTATTTGCGAAAACACATAAAAGGAGCATTATCAGTGTTTCAAGCTTTTCAACCATCTGAGACACAGAGCTTGTTTTCTACGGAGCCCCCTTGGGGACATGAGAACTTTTTCTTTTTAATTTTGCATTCCCTTGAAATACTTTTGTGTTCTCTCACAAAATGTTTTGCGTTCGCACACAATAACCTAGTAGACAGTTCATGCAGGCTATTGAATACTGCAAGTCTTTCTGCTACAATATGTGTTTTTTATTAGGTTTGTTCTTATATGTTATCTAGTTTTATGTCATTTCTTTAGGATACAAATGCACCACAAACTTGTGTGCAAAATGCAAGAGCAAAACAGGTTAAACATGGGTGTTCCATCCCTTTCTGTAAGAAGTAAAGAAAGAAAAAATAGATACAAGCTATTTGGACTATTTTTGAGTTATTTTAACTGGGTAATAAAGTCATCTGACAGTTTTGTCTTTTTTGTGTTGGTAGTCTGGCTAAAAAAGATCCGTTTTCATGTGCAGTCCCATCTCAACCTTACACAAACAAACATGAACACGCAGTTAATAGATTGATTTTCAATCAGTTTTCTGCACCAAAGAGTTGGGAATGTATAAACACGTTTTCACAGAGGCTCTCTAAAGGTATTTGCAATTTTAAATTGAACCTTTTTTCTCCCTGCTTCTTGGTGAAGGCGGACACTTTTCTTTTCTCTCCTCTCTCTTCCCTTCTCCCTCCCCCGTTTCCCTGCCCTTCTATCAACCTTTTTTGGAATCTCTTTTTACACATCTTCCAAATAGTAAATTATGGATCTGGTCAGCTGGACTGATTAAAGCTGATTAAACTTTCTCAATGAGAAGACTGGGCAAAGGAGAACCCCCCCTGTGCCTGACTGGACATGTGCAGCTGGACACATGGTCGGAGGAGGATCGTGTGTCTGCCCATTTTGTCAGACGAGGATGTTGAAAATGCTTTCAAACTTGCATTTATGATAACAGGACTTCAGCTTTTTGGAGCCAGTGGTTACCTGGAGTACCGTGAAAACGTCGGCAGCCGTTTCGGCCCATATCAAGGCTGTGTGAGGGACACGTCTGCTTCCAGCACTCAGACTGAAATGTTGTGTAAGCAGAACTGCAGGCCAGCTACGGTTCCTGAACTTTCTGACAGGTTGGGAACGATCTTGGGTTGACTGTTGAATTTTTAATGATGGAGCTCGTTCCAGTGAAACTTTATTATGAATAGAAACAATTCTCCCATTTTAGCTGTGGTTGAGAAAGGTCAGATCAGAGACCTTGAGTTGTAGCTTTGAGGAATGTATTAATAAAAAAAAAATAAGCATTGAATTTTTAGAGATGAAGCTTGTTCCAGTGAAACAATGAAACAAAAGAAGTTATTCTAGTTGTAGCTTTAGAAAAGTTGGACAAAATAATTTTACATCAGAAATCCCCACAAATATACTTACCATATTTCTTATTAATAGAAACAATTAAGTCTTTCTGTAGGTTTGTTAATGTATGAAACAATTCTAGTCAAAGATTTACTTAGCTTATTCCTTTATTTTTCCTATGTCTGTAATGTTTTTCTGTTTATGTACAGCACTTTAAATCATCTTGTTATTGAAAAGTGCTATATAATTAAACTTGCCTTGCCTTGTATTGTAGCAGAAAGACTTTTATGTTTCAATATGCAGCATGAACCATTTTCTAGGTAATTGTAAGAGAACACAAAACGGGGGAATGCAATACTTTGTGCTGTGTGTTCCCTGGATGAACCTATATTGGCCCGTTTTCTTAGTCTAACAACTAATAGCTTGCGTACAGTTTACCTTGCGGTTCAAAGATCTTGTTTAGTGTTTTCCCCAAAGTGGATGTGTTTTACTTTGTGTCTCTCTTCCTGTCTGACTCATGACTTTCATGTCAAACTGCTGCGTAGCCCTGACCGAGACCCCTAGTCTATCTTGCTTGAACTACACAGACATAGTTGTGTAGAACTGCAACTTGTCGGCCCGGCCCCATTCACTTCAACCAGCTGTAACTGCTACGATTTCATATGGTCCATTTTTCCATCGGATCGGATGCTACCTCGGATCGGGTGTGTCTTGGCCTTTAGGCCAAAAAGGCAAAAACTCAGAATGTGGACAAGTCAAACTTAAACTGAACTAATCTCCATGAGTTACAATTTTCTTTTAAAGATAGTTCCTAATCTTTAAGATATAGTCTCCAGTTGTGACATAAATACATACTTTCAAAAGTTCCTAAAATTGTATCATTTCTTTTTATATCATCATGTCGCCACAGCCGTAGGAATATTAGGTTATCATCTCTAATTTGCTCATTCTTGCGCCTGAACTTTTCCAACTTCTCCTGCTTGCTGTCTGTGACAGGTAAGATATTATTCGCTCCAAAGTCTTCCCTCATAACCTCATTAACTAAAAAAAAAAAAGGAACATATCTTTGTTTCTGGCTTTTTTCAAATCCTGAAAAGTTCAGAACCTAAAAATCTGTGTGAGCTACATGTGAAATATCAAATTATCACATTGTCAAGCCTTCTATACTGAAAGCTGCTTCACATTCTCGCTGTCATGTCTTCAAATTTTGCATGTTTGTTTTGAATGAGATGACTTGGAAACATTCTTATACTTCTGGCAAGTTTGGACAAGGATTGTATTTGTCGTTTTTGGTTAACACGGCATCACAATAAAGCAAAGGGAAGATCTAAGCAAAGCTATGAATGGATAAATGGATTAAAAAAAGCAAATGCACACTCTTGACATTGTCGTGTATTCCTTAATTGTTATGAAAATACAATATACAGAGCAACAATACAATGATTTGGAGAATATTCGGTTTGTACATAACAGGTTTTCTGCCTTGCTTAGGGGGATAAGAAAGAATTGAAAATTTGTGCCTTTTTTTTTTTCTTGTTACCAACAACATGCAGCAGCTAGTCTTGGCTCGCTTTTGTCCAGAACTCTTCCATTGATTGGGGATGAGTTGCATGAAACACGTATCCAAAGCAATACGAAACTTCCAAAACGATTTGATGTGCGCACATGTTCTGAACATCTATCTAGCTGTGGTAGTGTTTATTTTAAAAATTATCTGTCACTTGAATGTCACATCCATCCTGGGTTACTGTGTTCTAAATCCTGCATTAACAAAACAACGATAAAAAGATTATCATCTGATAAACTAAAAGGGAAAGGATCCACCTGATTGCCTTGTATTGATATTATTTTTTTTTGTTTTAATGGGTGGTTTTACACCCATCTTCTTTACTTTGAAGACCCTTTGGCAGTTTGAGGTGATTCTGTGGTTAAACTTTGTCCTCTTTCCCCAGACACTGGTCTGCTGAGACCCACTTTCCTCTGAAAGGCAAAAGGGTGAGTTTGTAGCAAGGGTACAGTGTACATTATGCCACCTCTTTTAAAGCACTGTCATTTAACCTTTCCATGTAACTACGCAACTCCTTTGAGTCTCCCAACTGCACGTCCTGGCACACCCACTTAATGTCCTGGCTGTGACTTCCTGTGAGTGTGTTAACAGCCGGGTGGCAATTGTCTGAAGAAAGAGTGGTGAAGGTGGTAAACTTCACTCTTTTCCTCTTTGTGGTAGGGGAGTCTCCCTTGCCGTCCTTCGCCGTGTCCGCTGCCCGGTGCACCTGTCCCTGCACGTTCTTCTGCACGGAGCCTCCATTCAGCAGGTGGCTGCCCTCCTCCAGGCCGCTGCTGGAGTCTATCATCGACGTCTGCTCCTCCTGCTGAGGCGACAAGCTGATCTGGCTCTCCAGCAGCTCCGCCTCGTTCCCGAGCCACACCCAGTCATGGGCGTGGTTCAAGTTCTCCTGGCCCTCGATGGAGAGCTCCTTGTGGCGGTATTTGAGAGTGTAAGAAACGCAATTAATAAGAAACACCAGGATGGCAAGGCAGAAGACGCCGAGCAAGGCATACATGCCAATCTCCAGGTCGGTGAGTCCGCGACCGCCGTGCATGAGGTCATCATCCGTGTTGCGCCCATGAGGCAGATCTACTTGAGCAGGAAAGTCTGCAAAGTCAATCGGCATGTTTTGGCCACCATCGTCAGAAAGTTTAGGTCTCCGTATTATAGCACTTCTAGTTGTGGTCGCTCTCCTCAACACCCCGTCCTCTATGTCAGATATGGAGCTGCCATAGTAGTGGGTATCAAGACCGGTCCTGTCCTGTGACGAGAGCCTGCCCCGGTTCTCCATGTCATCTGCATCCGGGCCATAGTCATTGCTCCCTCCCCTTGAGCTGTCACTGGGACCGAACTTCACCCTGACGTTACAGTTTCCTGTTCCCAGGACGCTGCGGCGCTTAAACTTCTGGCAAACTTCGCAAACACTCATTTCCACCCTGACGAGCAAACCTTGACCCTCCGCCTCCGTCACAATGACAGGCCATTTCCACGAGGGGTCCTGCTGCACAGTCACCACCTCCTCATCTAGGGACGTGGCTGTCAGCACAAAGAAGTCGGGATTATAGAGATCCAAAGGAGCCAGAGAGCCATCACTGAACTGGAGCCAGGCGCTGATCAAGGCTTCCTGAAGAAACACAAACGTAGGAAAAGAAAATAGTCACAAAACATGAGCTGTAATACTTGTGTCAAACTTTTTAGCATGGAAAAAAAATAGCAGAAGATCATGATATCTACCTCTGTAGGTTAAAACCACTCAGGTTTTTGGCACACAAAAAATACCTTCATGTCTTTATTCTGTCTTTCGCTCTTAGTCAAGTGAATTTTCAAATGAACTACAAAACAGGTCCTGGCATTCATTATTTCTGTTTGCAACCTAAAATATGTTGTAAACATACAGCCCCTGGTGAGGTCTAAGATTAAGGATTTTTACACATCTTTAATTTTAAAATTCCACCATTTTCCAGTATTTGTTATGTATTTAGGAATAATTTCAAAAGTTCATCATGACTCTGTGGCAAATATTTCTATAGTGGTCAGGCTTTAAATAGGGTCCCTCAGAAAGGAAGGAATCAAATCAAAGATTCTTTATTGTCAATGTGTGTTCCTGTAGTGAAATTTCTTTTTGGACACTTGAGCTAAGAGTACACATAACATACAACAGACAATGAACACAGGTTACAGTTTTTTCAGGAAGGGAGGAAGGAAGGAAGGAAAGAAAGAGGGGAGGAAGGAAGTAACAAAGGGAGGATTTATTTAACTAGGTGAGATAACTGGGAACTCATTTACAATGTCTACCTGAACTGCAGGCAGCAGTAAAAGCATATAGTACAAACTTAATAAATTACAAGCACACACTTAAAATCCAGAGAAGGAAAAAAACAGCATTTATACCTAAGATACACAAATCAGAAACAAGTGCACTGATCAGAAACTATAATCTGCAATGACAATGGACAATGTGCATAGGTACTGTATGTATGTATGTATGTATGTATGTATGTATGTATGTATGTAAGTATGTACGTACATACATACATACATACATACATACATACATACATATGTATGTATGTATGATGGATGGAACATGTAACTTTAATAAACACTTGCTAAGATATAGCTTGCTAACTCTCTTGGAGTTTAAAAAGGAAACAGATTAAGGAAAAAGAAAAAAAAGAGATCAAAGGGTTACATCAAACATTGTTCATGCCAATAAGGATTTGCCATATATTTGCTCTTAAAGCCGCCTTGCGCTGAAGCCTAACAACTGCCCGTTTAATGTTGCCGAAGGACAAATCCCAAGAAGAGAACAAGTAGCTTCCCACAGTAGTCTCCAAATGTTTCCTAATTACTGCCACCAGAACTAACACTGCAGCACCGCCTGCTTATCTTCACACTGTGCATTAGGAGATGTGGAGATAAGTGCCTTTTCCCTCCCTGCCTTGTCTGTGAAGGAAAAAGGGTTAAGGAAAGTGGCAGGGAGCAGCACAGAGAACACATGAGAGGGCTTGGTGGATCAAAGAGGCCACCATTCAAGTTTCCTTACCGAATTAGCAAGACTGAAAGTTTGATAGAAGAGCCACATTTTGAATATAAGTCATATTTTTGTACAGTAGCTGTGATTTCACACTCACATTCCCTGAGATTAAGTTTCTGCTTTTAGCTGCTATTCAAGGAAAAAACACGTCTGTCACACTCCGGCTCTCAAACCTCGCGTTTCAGACTGCTGGGGGTAGTGAGGATCAAACAAATGGACGTGTGTACTTGAGCACAGGCAGGCTCACAATTTGTTCATCCCCATCTGTCTGGAGGAATGCCTTTTTTCTTTCAAAACAACTTCTTTTAAATGTTTGATCAAACTTGCAATTTTAAGCACGAGAGACTAGGGACTACTGCGTGAAATTAACACCGTTCTCTGTGGTAATCAGATCTGCCTAAGTGGTGTGCGATTACATGTATTTGGTTTTAATGTAATACATTCCAATCATCAGCAGAGGAAGCTCAACATTGTAACGGCTACCAGAGAGAAGAAGAGGTAATTACAGCTTCGTTTACACTTTTCAAAACAGATAATGATTATTCCCATTAACATATAACCTGTGTGTATTATCTTCCAAAATTATCTAAATTATCTCAAAGTAAGCGGATACAAACACCAAATTTAATTTCCTGTTGCTCTAAGCGCTATGAACACAACAAAAGTAATTATACTTTACTAGATATTTAATAGAAAAATTATGAAATTAAAAATAAATTATCATATAGATTGTAAAAATGTCTTCCTTTGATAAATCTACTGATTGTTCTTGTAAAGATAAGAAGTTCTGACCTGTTTGGGGTTCTGCAGAACTTCCTGTGTGCTGGTAGTAGCCAGGATGGCCCGGTTGCTTCCTGGACTTAACTGCAGACCCATAGACAGTCCCGTCACGAGCTGGACCCCCAGCTCCGTGATGGTCACTTTGTCATCCAGCACTGTGACTGTTTTCTCTGCCAGGATTGTGTCCGACAGGGGGGACAAAACCTGGAGGCAAAAGCAGCGTTAAACAGAGAATTTAAAAAAAACAATAAAAAAATTGGTTAAAAAAACAAAAAGTAAAAACTTTTTTATTGTTATTTTTTATTGTTATATGTTAATAAAAACTATATATGATGATATGATATTGGGTTTTTCTTGTTTGGCAGATTAGATCTATGAAGGAATGTGGTATCTGCTTTCAGATGTGGCAGATCCAACAGCAGTCTCTTCACCCGCAGGAGTGCTTGGGTTGCCCATAGGCAGTTGCTTCACTTTGTCAAGCGTGCTTTAGCTTCTGATAAATTCAGCTAATACTAATCTTGGAGGCAATCATAGACCATTTAAATTTTATCCCCCTTTATTCAATCCTTAAATTTAAAAAGGCAAGAAAAAAGTGACATTGATGCTAAAGACATAGACCTCATCCTGACGCAGCAAAATTCCACACCCTAAATCAAAACAGGAGTGTATCATAATGCACCATGTCTTAAAGATGTGACAGGATTTGATGTCCAACGTAAAATCAAATTTCTTCATGTTTAGAACCATGTAGCAGGTGCTTTTCAATATTTGAACGTACATGGTAAAATAGAAAAGATTGTGACACCAGCTTTAGTCTCATCCGACTAAGAACTCTGCAGTCCAGCCGTCATCCCAAAGCAATCAGCATTCTGATTCTGTCTTCTTCTCAGCTGTTGCTTGTGCAGCTGAAACTCTACAGCTAGCCACCTCTGCATCATACTGCCTTCTAGCTTGGAGAATTTTTATTTTTAATGCAGTCATATCAGCTGATGGTGTCTTCGCTACCCGAACCTATGATCCATGTGACTTGTGGAACATCCGGTGTCTATGGAAAACAAGTTTGGACAGCTGGGAGAACTACAGACAGTTCTTGCCTCATCCCTTTGTGTGTTCTCCCTCCTCTCCTTAATACCCTTTCCTATTCATGGCCCCGACTAAGTACCCAAGGGCAAGAAAACAGAAAATGACAGAGAAAAACCCTAACCCTAACCCTAGGGCTGGTGTTAAACCTAAGATAAAGCATAGATTTCAGAAAGGATCACGCACCCAGTTTTTGTTACCAGTTCCCCTTCAGGGAATGGAGGGTAACATGAACTTGTTTTAATCTCCCCGGCTTCTCTTTACTGGCAGAGAGGAGCCTCTACACTACAAACATGCTTGGAAAGATGGAGAGACGTCCCTTTCGCCTCTGGGTTTCATACTGGATCAATTTTCCACAGCCAGGGGTAAGTCATGGCAGTTTCACTGCTCCAGGTGTTCGCTGTCAGCTTCTGGACAATCGGCTGTTGATGATGTGGGCCTGTCACCTCTGCTTTGGATCGCTTTGCTCCATTGGTAACAAATCCTTTGCTCCGAACGAGCTTTTCATCAGCAAAATTATGGATTTCATGTTTCTCACAGAAACATGGCAGACAGAGAAGGAATGTATTCGCTAAAATAAGCTGTGTCTCATTGGCTGTTAAGTCATAGGGGCACCATCCTTCCACCACCGCAGAGGTGGGCTCGCCAGAAAGCAATTTCTCAAGCTGGACAGTGGAGGCTGAGACTTTTGCCTCTTTCAGCTCACAGGTGATCAATGTCGGATCATCTAACATATTGTAATGTGTTATAATTTACCACCATCCTGGTCCTGCTGGTGACTGACATAAACTGTAACACAGTAACTCACTTTTTATCGATTACTGATTCTTTTATTTTCATTTGGCATATCTCTTGATCCCCACACACTTATTTTCTATATTGGCCTAAACATAACTAATCAGTGTTATGGGTGTTTGTGTGAATTGTCATTGCTGCATATCTTTGACTTTAGCTGTCCCTTGGACCCATTGCCAGCTAAACCTAGAATCCTGAAGATAGTTTTTGCTCAGGATGTTGCACACATGTTTGTCACAGTTTGGGTTTTGTATATTTTTGCTTTAGGACTGTTTGAGACTTTTAGTTTAATTAGTTTTCAACTCCGGTCACTTGTTCACCTACTTACTTATACCCGGCATCAGCCTACTCTTCTTTGCCAGATCATTACATCTCACCAGTGAGTTAATCCAGCGTTCTTTGTCCTGTCTGTTTCTGCTTTTTGACCTTCTGAGTCTGTGAAGCCCGTCGACCCTAATAAACGTGCTTTCTGGATTGCAGACCTGGATCTGTGCCCTCACCCTGCTCCTGGATTCTGGTTTGGACTGTTTTCCCGCTCTGCTGAACACCTGGCCCTCATTCGGTTCTGGTTTTCAGACTACGATCATCCTGTCTGCCTCTGCTGCTACTGTTCTGACCCACTGCCTGTTCCCTGTCGACCAAGCTCTAGCCTGTCTCTGGAGAGTCTTCCTCAGAGTTTCTCTGGCCGGACTCTGGAACGCTCGGGGAGACTACCAGCAACCAATGCCGACCAGCAGCAGCCAAATCTTTCAATAAACTGCCTTTAAACGCTACTTGTCTTGTCTGGCTGAATTCTGGGTCATCCGGTTCGGTTCATCACAAAGTTCTGTGATTTACTTTATCCATCTTTGCTGAGGGAGTGCCCTGATGTTGGTGTTGCTACATAGTGGTTTAATGGTCATTGCTGAGATATTCTTAAAATAGAGGCACAACTGAAAACTGCCATTGTCCCACTTAAAACACCTTCTCTCTGGTTAATGTGATATATCAAGAAAAAGTCGCAATTGTAGCCCTTAAATTCATGTTGTTTTGTACTTGGAGTATCTAGGAATGCAGGAAAGCTGAATGTAGTCTGTTCAGGTGCTGCGTAAATATATTTTATATTTTGTTTGAATCATATTTTTCAAGCCATTCGGTTATCTCTGTTCGCTATTACGTTTTTTGAACAGCTACGACACAGTAATTGTTGCAGAACTACTAAACAAGGTAATGGACTTCCACCTTACCAGTATTGTGTATCCCCCATTTTTATTTTTTTAGCTGCGGTTTTATAGTACAAGCTCCAGGATAGCGAAGCTTATAAGTGGAAGTAAAAATGTTCGGTTGTTGGGTGTATTGACATGACGCCAACAGTAAGATCGCTCTGCCCACGCTGAAGTGTACCCCAGGCCAAGATAACGCCTGACACACAAATACATTGTTAATGGTGATGATAGTAAACCTCACAGGGTTAGGAGGTATTTTTGCCTTTTTTACCAACATTAGGACAAAAGAGACAGGAGAAATACTTTCCAAACCAATTGTAAGTTGTGTCAGTGAAGTCATTTCAAGGTAACCACAAATTGATGTTAAAAGCCAAGTTATAAATAGTCAACTTATACTCAACTTAAAATATGTTTTAGCAACTTAAAATAGTTACTGCAGACTGCAGTTAGATGTTTTCATGCTGCCGTCTAGCTGTTCATGGCAAGAATTTACATTGAAATTCTGTAGTGGGAGTGCAAAACTAGGAGGTTTTACTTTACACTACTTATTAAATGCTTTGTGCAAAATCAGAGTCCTGTTAACTGATCGTAGCTCAAACTATCTCCAAGATCTTTTTATGTCAAAGCTTCTTGAAAAAGTAGTGGCAGAGCAGCTAGTTTCTGCTATTGAAATACATGAGATCTTTGACAAATCTCTGTCTGGCCATTTTAATGTCCATTCCACAGAGGCTACTTTATTCAAGGTTTCTAGTGATATTTTGATGTGAGCTGACTCTGGAGCATCCTCTGTCATGGTTCTCCAGGATCTTACATCAGACCACGGTATTGTGATTAACAGGCTCTAGTTGGTCTATATGGTGCAGGTCTACAGAGCTAAATGCCTATCTATCTAGCAGAACATTTAGTGTTTTTGAAACCAGATCATGTCAGACTCTGTGGGCCTGCTAATGGGGCACCACGGCACTCAGTGTTGGGCCCCATACGCTTCTTTTGAATAATTTTCCCTCAGGCCAAAAAATCAGGGAGTTTTCTGACACATCTCATCACTTCTGTTCTGATGATAATCAGCTCTACTGTTCTTTTAAGCCAACTGAATATTTAAAGTTTTCCTCCTTGATCAGCTGTCAGTAGTATATCACACAGTAGCTCTGTGACAACTACTTGCAGGTGAATTGTGATAAGGCTGACACCCTAAATATGACTCCTGATGACTATGTAACTGATACACTCCCAAACAATATCTTAACAGCCTTTCAATACATATGAATAAGAAAGATCTTGACCATCGGCAGTCAGTTCAGCATTCAGCTTTTAACCAACAAATGAAAGACACAACCTATTGCTTCAGTTTCAATCTCTCTTCTTTCATTTTAAATGTTTAGTCCTCTCTTTTAGAGCCCTATGTGGCCAAGCCCCTGCCTAGATCTCTGACCCTTCAGAGCCCCACATCTCTTCTTGTAGTCTGAGATCTTCCAGTCAAAGGCATCTAATGGTGCAGCGAACACATTTTGAGACCAGAGGGGATCAATGCTGTAGCATTGTGGCCCCCAGATTGTAGAATAAGTTTCCTTTATCTTTGTGCCATCTTTATTCTGTTGATTCTTTTAAGAAGCTCATGTATCCAGACAGACTTTTACTGTAACTAGTTATATGCTGTTATATGCTGTATGATGTTACTTGTACAGTATGCTGTTTTTCTTTTTTTATTGTAAAGGACTTTGAAGCTTTTGAGCATCGAAGGACGCTATATAAATAAAGTTTCTTTTTCAGAAGAGGATGACTGCAAAGCACTAAGCCATGACACTGCAGCATAAACAGCCACAGTTGAGATTCACACCAGCATTTTAATCACTTTGTATCCCGCTGATGACAGTTTTTTTTTTTTCTTTTTTCATTTCCCCTCTAAACACTCACTCTCCTCCAAGAGAAATAAACAGCATATGAAGGTAGCACAACACTGAAAGAGAGGAATTCATTTCAAAAGTTGATCGAGGGAAAATCTGGGCAGATATAATTCACCATCAGTCAGGTTGCTTGATTGAAAAGCAATTTCTGGCAAGATGAATGCAAAACCATTAGATCACTGAGCATTTTACTGAGAAGATATTAGAAGAGAGTGGATCACTAGGAGTTGCAAGTGATTTAGACAAATGTTTGTCTACCGTTTCTTCTTACTAGAAAAGCTTGCAAAGTACCTGACTGCATTTTGCCCCTTTTCTTTTGCTGGGTGGATCACACAATGTCATCAATTTGCTGGTGTCTAGCTGGTAAATGTACCTTCTTTTTGAATAACGTAGTTTTTTTTTTTACCTTAAATCAAAAGCAGGGAGTGTCACAATGCATGTTGAACCCTATACTATGACTGTCGTCCTGCATGTGCCTTTAAGTTTCTCGTCGTGTGCCAGATGACACGAAGGCTGTCGTAGGTAATCACAGCTGTCAGACCTTTCCGTTCACAGCGCATTCAGGTCTGCTCGTTTTGTGAGAGACTGTGAGAGTTTGTGGAGGTGAATACGTCTGCCCTCCTCTACGACGAGAAGACGATTGTACTTTTGCGGATGTCGTCAGAATTTATTTATTCAGTCGGAGTGAACAACCGACAAGCCAGACGTGACACACCAGTGTCTTCTCTGGACAAAAGGACATATTAATCAAATGCAGCAATGGTCTTCCCAACTTGAATATTCTTTGCCATAAACAAGGAGTTCATGTTACTTCAGGACGTTGCTCATTTAATTGGTTTCTAACCGAATGCACCTGAAGGTTTATACAGTCATTGCATTTCCTGACTGAGTGCATAGAGCTTTACTGTTTGTAACCCGCGGTTAAGAGAACAGGAACCATGAGTGCTGGACCCTGTTTCACAAGGGGTTCATTGCATGTTCATTGTAGATAAGGCCTCACAGTGGAGAAAGCGTCCACATGTACAACAAATAAGGATTACATTGGAATGCCTCACAGTTTAGCAAAAAGCCATGGGGCTGAAAAATGGAGCATGTCCTAAATCACCAGAAACACTGTTGTTCTCAGAGGACCAACAGCGGCTGCTTTTTGAAACCCAAAATGTCAAAATAAATGGTTGTAGAGAGGAAATTATTTCAAAGTCAGATTGAAAAGTTTTTTTGACAGCTATATTACATTCAATTAACCTTATTTGTGTCATCAAGTCTTTGCATGCTGTGCCTTGCAAAACACATTCATACTTCTCGAATTTTTCCACATTTTACCATGTTACAACCACAAAGAACAATGTTTTGATCAGGACTGTTTGTGATAGACTAACACCAAGAAGTGCTTTGTGGAGAGAAGTGAAAAGGAAGCATGGTTTTCAAAATGGTACAAATACAAGAAAAAAAGTATGAGTTATATTTGTATTCAGGGCCCTTTACTCTTAAACAAAAAAAAAATAAAAATTATAGTTTCAGTTTTCACCTAATCAGTAAATACATGTCACTTTGTGGTAATCCATGTAAAAATTAAGTTTTTCTTCAAAGGCATCATAGGCTTATTAGAGAACAGTAATGACTACACACTTCATGGGGCCCCTGAAATCTGATGGGGAGGATGAAACAGTAGAACTTGTTATATTGGTATGTCTGAAATATATATAAGCATGAAAGAGGATTTAGGCTAGAATGTGAACAGATTAGATAAATGTTTGTTATAATACGCGCATTGTTAATTAACATAGAAATTAATATAAAAATTATTTATAAAATTAGATTTTTCTAGTCTGTGTATATACAATTCTTATGATCACAGACAAATAGTTTGATAAAATGTTATTACATTTTTTAATATTAATTTGTATCACAAATATTTGTTTTGATCTTGAGATAATGAAAACCAAAACCATTCAAACATCTCTATTACACAGAACATTTTCTGTTACAGCAAAACATTTTTTATGACGCCTTATCTCATGGTATACCTGGATACTGGTTATTCCTGTGTCTTGTCCAACCAGGATCCGACTGTCAAGCAGCTTTGCTATCTGGGGGTTTACTACCTTCAGAAAATCCCCTACAAGCTCCGTGATGTCCACCTGCCAGTCGGTGCCCAGCATGAAGGTGGTCTGACCTCGTGGTTCCGCTGACTCAGCTATAAAATGGGTCAGGACTTTGACCATAGCATGTTGGTATTGCAGAGTGCAGCTCCGTCCTCGCCTGTCCTCATCATCCTTATCCTCGCTGTCCCATGTGGACCTGACAAGAACATAAAGTAAAATAATTACTGCTGTGCAACACAAACACGTGTGGACTGATTGCTTAGCCCCAGAGATAGTAATATCATCTGATGTACGACTTCAGTCCACATCACACAGCAACACATCAAAACCAACAACCTAAGCAATAATAAATCGGTTGGACTCCATGAGCAGTTTGACAATCAAAGTAGACTGGGGAGTTCTGGCAGAACTTCACCTAAATCCATGCTACACTTTAAAAGAAAAAAAAAAGATCTGAAGAACCCACAACCTCCAGAAACACTTTTTACTGCCAAAACAGTTCCATTCACTTCAAAGGTTGCTGAAGTTTCGAGCTCTGAAAGTAATTCAGTGCAGAGAGTGAGATCTAACTTCTTTAAACTGACTCAACTCTCAGTGTCACCGCTACAGTAGGGGCTTCAGAGGGAAACTTGAAAATGTAATGGCATCGATACAAGAGTGTGCAATAAATGGTGACACATATCCACTTCCACTTGATTATTATTTTGCTATAGATCTACTCTGACTTCAGATCCAAGAAGTATATGATACTAAGCTTAGCAATTCATTATGTTTATTTTTTGTATTAAAACCATATTGATATTGTTCCATATTATGGATCCATATTGCATTTTAAACTTTTAGGCCAAAAGCCCAAAAGTTCAGGTAAATGATTTGTACTTGTATAGCGCTTTAACTAGTCCGACAACTCCAAAGCGCTTCACACTACAGTCAGTCATTCACCCATTCACACACACATTAACACCCTGACGGCAGTGAGCTATGTTAGTTAGCCACAGCTGCCCTGGGGAAGACTGACAGAGGCGAGGCTACCATACATCGGCACCATCGGGTCCTTTGTCTTGCCCAAGGACACAACGACTGAGACGGTCGGAGCCGGGGAAAAACAAGAGTGATGACATTGAGAAAGAAGCATCAGACTGGGGTATCAATACATAACACAGACAAAGTGGTGAAAGCAAAGGCTGTAGCTGGATTTGAGCTCATTAGGTGAAGATTTGTGAGGCAGATTTGAGTAAGGAGAAGCTGAGCGACATAGCTTGGAGACTAAACTACTACAGACTACAGGCAATTTAAAAAAAAAAAAAAACTATGTTCTGGTTATCCCAGGCCTTCTGCAATACTGCAAAATGACAAATGACTTGATTTAATGAAAACTGTAACTGAAAGAACAAAAGCAGAAGTCAGGCAGATATTCTGATTTCAATTGCAGTGATTGTTGTAAAATAATAGCAGGACATGCAAGCAGTTTCTACACACACTTTTTATCCGTCCGTCCGTCTTCTTCCGCTTATCCGGGGTCGGGTCGCGGGGGTAGCAGCTTCAGTAGGGAGGCCCAGACGTCCCTCTCCCCGGCCACTTGGGCCAGCTCCTCAGGAGGAATCCCAAGGCGTTCCCAGGCCAGCCGGGAGACATAGTCCCTCCAGCGTGTCCTGGGTCTTCCCCTGGGCCTCCTCCTGGTGGGACGTGCCCGGAATACCTCACCAGAGAGGCGTCCAGGAGGCATCCTGACCAGATGCCCGAGCCACCTCAACTGGCTCCTCTCGACGTGGAGGAGCAGCGGCTCTACTCTGAGTCCCCTCAAGGATGACCGAGCTCCTCACCCTATCTCTAAGGGAGAGCCCAGACACACTACGGAGAAAACTCATTTCAGCCGCTTGTATCCGGGATCTCGTTCTTTCGGTCACGACCCAAAGCTCGTGACCATAGATGAGGGTAGGAACGTAGATCGACCGGTAAATCAAGAGCTTTGCCTTTTGGCTCAGCTCTCTCTTCACCACAACGGATCGGTACAGCGCCCGCTTCACAGCAGACGCTGCACCAATCCGCCTGTCGATCTCCCGCTCCATCCTCCCCTCATTCGTGAACAAGACCCCAAGATACTTGAACTCCTCCACTAGGGGCAGCACATCCTCCCCAACCCGGAGAAGGCACTCTACCCTTTTCCGGTTCAAGACCATGGTCTCGGATTTGGATGCACTGATTTTCATCCCGGCCGCTTCGCACTCGGCTGCGAACCGCTCCAGTGAGAGCTGTAGATCACGCCCTGATGAAGCCAATAGGAGTACGTCATCCGCGAATAGCAGAGACGCAATCCTAAGGCCACCAAAACGGATCCCCTCAACACCTTGGCTGCGCCTAGAAATTCTGTCCATAAAAGTTATGAACAGAATCGGTGACAAAGGGCAACCTTGGCGGAGTCCAACTCTCACCGGAAACGAGTCCGACTTACTGCCGGCAATGCGGACCAGACTCTGACACCGGTCGTACAGAGACCTGACAGCCCTTATTAAAGGGTCCGGTACTCCATACTCCCGGAGTGTCCCCACAGGATCCCCCGGGGGACACGGTCGAATGCCTTCTCCAGATCCACAAAGCACATGTAGACTGGTTGGGCAAACTCCCATGCCCCCTCCAGGATCCTGCTGAGGGTATAGAGCTGGTTTTTACCAGCTCTATACCCCAGCTCTATACACTTTTTATTTGAGGGTTTAAAAGAAGCACTACAGCAATGTAAGTCTTAAGACTTTATTCAGAGACTACCATTCAGTCCACCACTCAGCGTCCGTAAATCCACCTTTAATTAGTTTACTCACAAAGACCTGTCACTTGGCAGAGGTAGGACTATGTTTTTTTGTTTTGCAAGTGACAAGAAAGTCTCTAGTCTTCCCACTCAAATCCCAAGAAAAGCAATGCAAGTCCCAAGTGAAGACCAAATACAAAACTTGGAATTTAGCATCTTAAACAACTCATTTGACCAAATGCTGTATGTCGTTTAGTTATAGAGTATCAATTAACATATTGGAGAATGTGTAAAAAAGATATTTATAAGGTCTATTTGTTTGCCAGCACCACCAGCAGGAGAAAACTGGAAACATTGGTGCTGACATGGCTTTTTCTTAGAAAATATTAACTGAAACAAACAGATGGTAAATTAATAACATAATAATTAGATTCAATCTACGCAGCAGGTTGATTTGACACAACGTGATTATGGTGCAGCTAAATGCCAGCTTGGATGGACCGTGTTTCAGTTCAGGCTCGCAGCACAGAGACTGGATGTGCACACGTAATCAGAGGAAATTATTCAATTTGAATTAAATGCATATTGGAAATGCTGCTATGTAATTTTAATGCTCTAAGGTTAGCAGATCGAAATCCTGCAAACCATCTGATCTAAGTACAAATGTGTCCTTTTTTTTGGGGGGGGGGGGGTTACATTTAAGTGAGAACCTGCAACGGCTTGACTTTGTATTCAAAGTAACTTTCCAGCTTAAATAATAGAGGGGAAAACAGTTACTCCAATGTATAGATAGCTAACAGTATCTATACATTAATCACTATATTAGCTTTGACTCACCATTCTACAATGACAAAGAACACATTTACTGTGGGTCACTCACCTGTTTCGTTTCCATTACGACTTAAGAGAAACACTGGGTGTGCTCTATCCTGGAATATAGTTACTGGACCCATCACCTGACACAATGACACAATGCCTGCACATTTTGGCACCACTGGCTTTGCGTACATGATATTGATACAAGTGCTGGAAACACTCACTGTCTCCAGGCTGGCAATTAAGAAGAAATCTGTCCGTACACACCTTCTTCTGTCTGCATTCGAAATGTTGCAGAAGTTTCATGAACACTGTTGTACAGAGTTCTGTTGCATAAGATGCCTTGTTTTGGTGATGGTGTGCAAAGCTTTTTCACATCTATTTGAAAGCGGTGAATGGCAGCTGGTCTTCACTATGTGGGCTTCTTTGCTGTCATTGTCGAATGCAGAGGAAAAGCAGAGAAACAACGTGGGAGATCTTGCAGCAACACAGAGAGAATATCCAAACAAAAGGCCAGAGGCGCACAGAGGGCTGGCTCGTGCACCAGGTCCAGTTCTGTTTTAACACACTTTGTTTGACATGGCATATCAAGTACATCAAAGTAAAATGGCTAAGGTCCAAGTGAATTCACAAGCCATTGGGTATGAAAGTCCAAGTGAAGTCTGTTTTTGTACTTTCCTCAAGTTGAGACTAAAATCATCAAATTTGTGACTCTCTGACTTAATTCCAAGTGACTTCAGTCCACACCACAGTTGTTTGACTCACAAAGGTTACGTTAAAATAATGCTAAATGTGCTGGTTAAACGGGAAGTAATAAAAAAAAGTATATTTCGGACAGCAGCTGTTGTCACTCTCGTTCATTTGGCTTAGACAGTTGCTGTAGCAGCGAATTATCATGGTTAAAACCATGCAGTGATGAATTATTCATTCAATAATGTGATTCACAGACAACAGATGAGAAATTATACACAGAAAACAAACACAAAAGTCTATGCTCACACCGTCCATGGGGTCACCTCAGTTGTCTGCTCACCGACTCTGCTGAAGCTATCTGTCACTGCCGTGGAATGAGCTGTGTTGTGTCCCTTCCCTCAGCCTTGGGTTCATACTTTCCTTGAAGCCAATTTGCATTAGTTTCATAATCCTGATATTTCTCTCCCTTTAAAATAGAGAGAAAATCAATATGTTTTAGTGGGTGAGAGGAAAGCTGTCCATTTGACTTACTTTAGCAAAGTTTACTAAATTTTCTTGCAAAGAAGATCTTAGGGGAAAGATTTCTGACTTTGAGTGTTTCTGTTTTGCTAATAAGCAGCCACACATCCATTCTCCTTATTCTTCTTGGAAAAGTTGTTTTTTTTGTCAAGAAAATGATCAATTTGCGATTTCCAGAAATACACAGCCTTACTCTAGTTTTTAATAACGCACCTCATCATCAATAAAAGGTCATGCATTTTCGTTTTATGGCTCCAAAGACTATTTCTGTGTCACGAAAAGTACATTTTAGGATCACTTACTATCTTTGAAAAACAATGAAATGGGGATTTTTTTATATTTACAATAGTAACATTTTTTTTGTATCTATAATATGATGGTTGCCTTTAAATAATGTAACAGTCATCTTAGTGGTTAGGGCTATTTTAAAGACAAGAAACCAAACAATCTGACATTGATTTCCCTCTTTGTGTTTTTTTTTCAGTAACCTTAGCTTAACTGAGCTAAGTGAAACACACGGCAACTGGAGGATCTCATAAAGAACCGTTTACCAGACAGATATCCAGTTATGATGCAACGCTGCAGATCAAACCTGTAAGAGATGCTCCATCGCGGGAATAGCCATCATTTTTCTTTTACTGTGCCTCTTCCTCACCATTTTGAAGCACCCGCTCTGAATCCTAAATGTGCTTACACCTCCTTACTGCTTTACTTAATAGCCTCCCTGATTGCTCTGTTGCCTGCAAATCTAATTTTATTACTTTAAGCAACAAATCAGCCAACAGAGGCATTACTTGTTCACACCAGGAAAATTGCCTTGAGTTTGACAAACTAGTTTTAAATGGTTACGATATAATTAGATTTTGCCCATAACTGCTTTTCTGTCTATTGCATCAACAAACACCTTTTATATATAAAAAAAAAATTACAGAATAAAGCACTGGGAGATGTTGAGAAAGCAACTCCTAAATTGTTGATCAGGGAGAATAAATGCTGTTACAGCTCTTCGGTCTTTCTCTGATGCACAGCAGGGCTGCTTGCAAGTGAAAAACAGCTATGTCAACACAACTATTAATCATATATGTATACTTTGACTTACATCCACATTTTCTTCTGTTCATCTGCATCGGTAGCTTTCTGTTCTTCCTCACATAGACACGCTAGAAAAGGTTGCGATCGTAATAACGGGGAGAAGAAAAGAAATTAATCTCTTAAACTGTTTTTCCTTGTGATTATCCACTCTGCTTGTATCTTTCTGTCGGAGTCCCGGAGGAAATCTGACTGACTGCTAAGCCGTGGGAATAAAGATGTTAGCTGCTTGCTCCACAGAAAAGCCAAGAGTACAGAGAGATTTGAAGTTAAGCGCTTAAAAGCTTAGCTGGCTGAACTGATTTCACATGCAATCGACTGCCAGCCAATAACCAAGAAAAGATTCTGGAAATGGATATTGTGGCGCTGACATTGTCCACACATATCCTATATATTCAGGATTGATGGCATCATCACGATGGTGAGGGGCAGCAGCACTGTTTATGAAGGACTCTGAAAAAAAAAAAAAACTTTACTGTGATATTAAAACACAGATCAAATATCATGGGAGCTTTTAATTACTATTATTTTTACTTAAGGACTATAAGTTTAAATCTGTTGCAAATCTTCCTCCGACATGAACAAAATCTCACCAGCTGCTATTCGATATGGACTGAAAAGCTGATTAATGCGCAGAAGTATACTTCTGTCAACAGTAAATCTGACAAAACGGGGAAAAAAAGTTATTTAAAGATTATTTAACCTTTCAAAAGCTTACTGGGAGAAAAAGGAAAATTCATGCTTTTTGTGCGTGGACCTATAAAAAAATTCTACTTAAAAAATAACAGATTCACATATTCACTGAAATCAGACAGAAATAATTGATGGACCTTTATTTTGATCAATCCACCCAGGTTTGACTGATTGCAGAAGTGGATGTCTACTTGTTGAGTGTCGACTCAGAGCACCAGAAGTTAGGGAGTTTGTCCTTTAACTGGCAGGTTGCTGGTTAAATACCCTGCTCCGACCGTCTCAGTTGTGTCTTTGGGCAAGATACTTCTACCACATTGCCTGCTGTCGGCGGTGCCGTTGTATGGCAGCCTGACTGTCAGTCTGCCCTGCAGCTGTCGCTACAACGCACAGACCAGGCAAGGAGGGCATTAATCAGAGAGGCAGCACAGAGACCAGACATCAATCCGACTGAAAATCTGTGGTTAGACCTGAAAATTACTGTTCACATTTGAAAACCACCTAACATGAAGCACCTGGAGAAGTTTTGCCCAGAGGAATGGGAAGAAATCCCAATGGCAAGATGTGGTGAGCTCATACAAACTGATCCAAAGCAACTTGCAGCTGGTACTTGCAATAAAATATTGTTCTACAAAGTACTGACTTCAGGGAAGGTGAACAGTTATGTTTTGTTGTCCCATTTGTTGTTTGCTTCAACATTTAAAATATAAAACATCTTCAAAGTTGTAGGCATGTTCCGTAAATGAAATGCCCCTCTTAACTAAACCACCATCAAATGTTTCTGAAAGATGGTAATGAGTCTTTAGAGACGTTCACACTGAATGCGGAGAGAGCAGATCTTTTTGCCTCTCTTTTGCAAACAGCTGGCACTGACAACGCAGCGAATATTCGCCCAGCTGCTTCAACACATCATCAAATAGGTGCCGGCGTTACATCAACCCAGTTCTGTTGCATGCCCGCCATGGTGAGTCTCTTCAACTCACTTTGTGGATTTTACTGAGAGAATCATGGTGTATGTAATGTGGAAAGCTGAAAAACGCCATCGGCGCCCCTGTGTCCATCAGATCCTCTAGAGAAGCACCCGGTTCAGTGAGAATAACCACCTGGATGACCGACTCTTCTAGCGGTACTTCCGTCTGTCCAGGACCCAGTAGGAGGGGCGGCTGCCCCGTGTCGCGGGACAAGAACCACAGGCGTCCTTGGTCAGTAAACCCATCATTGCTCAATAGAAATATAGCCGAATTGTAAGTATGTAACATAAAAAAACAGGATTGGTTTGTGAGATATTCAGAGGTAGAGGTGTTGGTGTGCTTTAATGTTCTTAGCAGAATACATAGTTCTATCAATTATGGCAAGCTGTCCAACCTGTAAAGAAGCAGAACAGTCCCAGACCATCGCACTACCACCAAGGCTTCTTTTCCAAAATGGTGTGTTAACGTTATATTAGATGCATTGGTACCCACACCTTCCACTTATGTCCCGTCAGACCACCGAATAATACCCTAATAGTCTTTGTGGTCATTAGATATTTTCAGGTGCAACTGGCTTTGTATAATTTTTTGACAGTCACTTTCTTACTGTTAACTCATTTAACTGAGTTGGGGCTCAGATGTTCTCTGGGTTCTTGAGTGATCTGGGAGTGACGAGTTGCTTTTTAGCTCTTTAAGCAAACTTCATATTGACACAAAAACATGACCCTTTGTGCTTTAGTGATTTCTTCATTCTACAGACCTGGCAGTAACCAGGTCTGAGTGTGAACAATCAAATTTTATGCAGCTTTATAAAAATATGGTGTCTGGTTGTTTGGATGGCTTTTTTACCCTTGAATAAATGAAACAATATTTAGAAAATGGCATTTTGATTTACACTGGTTGCCTTTGTGTAATTGTATTTGAAATATTTCGGTGTAAAGAAAAAAACAACAAAAAAACAGAAGAAATCTGAATGTAGCAAAAACAAATTCCTGCCACTGTACATCCTTTTAAAATATTTTATGTATTTAGACTTAATACAGCTTTTTAAAAAAGTGGCCTTCTGGCAACTGAAATGACAGCACTGATATTACTGTGCATATTCTGACCTAATAACCATTTGATCATTAATGCAGATATATACATTTATTAAAAACGTACATTAATGCATTGTTGAATTTAGGAGCAGAGGAGCCATCAGAAAAGTCCAACCTTTTTACCCACTGTGTAAATCTTAGCCAACGTTTGTGCAGCCACCTTTAAAAATCAAATCTAAGGTTAATCTAATAAACAAATAACGCTCGGTGCTCGAGAACAACCTGCCTCTCAGAGCAATATTTTTTTTCCACTTCATTTACTTTAAAGTCAACTCCTGACTTCAGAGGAGATGCTGCATATTTATGTGTCGTGTCGGCTTTGGTCATGTCCCGCCAAGTGTGTGCTCCATTTGTTTGGACGTTTTTTTTTTTTTTTTTTTCTCTCCTGGATTTTATTTTCTGCAACACTGACCAAGGTTATTTGGACAGAAATAGGCAGAGTTGTTTCTATATATGCAGAATGGGGGGGTAATCTGTTTTTTTTTAAATATTTTTATTTTTTATTTTGCAGTGCTTCGACTACGGTCTGTCGAAAGAGAATGTCTTGAACGCTAAAAAGGAGGGAATAATTGTTAGCTCCTCTGTCTGTGACGGCTTACCGTGTCGCTCGTTTGGCAGAGCTTAAACAGTGAAGAGGTGAGCTGTGCAGGCAGTGTCAGTCAAACACTGAGTCAGGAGTACCTCTGCAGCTATCCCACTAACAGGGCACATGTCTCTTTATTTTTCTAGTTCTCCGCTGCCCGCCCCAGCATGCCCACAGTTTCCAAGCCTGAGTGATTGGGGAGGACTTAGCTTCTTGTTATTGTCACTCATTGGCTTAGTTCCTCCCGGGCCTCTGGACAGCGGACCAGTGCACATTCTCACCAACAGCCTTAGTAGCACTGTTCAAGGTCATGCCTGTTCTCCCCTGATAAACAAAGACGGCTGCAGACCGGGGAGGAACAGCGCTCTGTGAAGCGCTGCTGCTGCTGCTGCTGCTGCTGCTGCTGCTGCTGCTGCTGCTGGAGCCCACAATGACAACCCGGCTCGACTGTCCCTGCTGACGGAGGCGTGCATGCCGACACACAGCTGGAATAGAAACACACTCGACAAGCCATGGCATTAACCGAACGCTGTACCTCTGTCACCGAAAATAAGAGGGGAGGCGCGGATAATTAGAGGAGACACAGTGGCGCGTGGGATGTCTCCGAGTCCAACTTCCACGCGTTTCCAGATGTAATTACTGGAGGTGGGCTGATCGCTGCTCCGTCCGCTGACAGATTTCTGCCGCTGCGGAGTGGCAGCGTTGGCAGAAGGTGCCGCAAGTGATGAGGCCCCGGGAGAGAGGGTCTGACCCCGACACGGCTCTAATAACGTGCTGTCTTTCCCGCAACCAAAAGAGAGGCAATGGCAAGGCACCACGAGCCGACAATAATGACAAACTGGACTGCACAGGTCAGCGATTCTGTTATCAACTCAGATCTGGCAGGGAGACTCAGGCGAGTCAAAGACAGCCAGAGAGCTGTTCGCTGACACTGTCATCATTTTCCAATCTTTTTCTCAATGACAGCACTCATACAAATCAGCTGTAATAAAAGCTATTCATCAGTCTGGTAAAGCGACTCAAAGACCTCTAATTATTTGCTTTCAAGAAGCTCACCAAAGATGTTGCTCTGTTGTTCAGAACTGAAATCTTTTACCTTTTTTATGGAACTGTTATTCTTTATTATTATGCTTGAATCATCGCACAGCAGGAGAGACATTTGATTTAATAAAATGGATGAGAGGAACTTTGACTCATTCAGGCATAGTGTGGGCAAGTCAGCAGTATCAAGGTATACCAACACCTACGGTTTGTCATCACACCATGCCCACAGTTAAAAGTGGGTTACTTTTAATAAGATGACAACTCAGTAAAAAAGTAGACACTGGCTCTCACAAAATGACCTAATCACCTAATTTATGTAACGGACCACTTCCATGTCATTTTAATTAATGAGGGGACATGGGAATGAGAAAAACTAACAAAAAATTAAGAATAAAGTTTCTTTTGTTTATCCTTGTTTACTTTTTAACTGTCAAAATCTTCTATCAGGACTTCATAAGGACAAAAGTTGCCCAAAAGAGACGTAGAGTTAGTAATTCTTTAACGGCTGTTTTTTTGTTTTTTTTGTTATGTCATGGTACATAGGAACCTAACAATGCAGCCGGTGGCAGCTTTGCACCTTAGTGGTTCATTTGCAGTCTAGATGCAGACGGTAGAACATCTCCTGCTGTGACTGTAGCCGTAACTGGGAGGGACTGCTGCAGCCACTGCAGCACCCATTACTTAGAAAGAAGAATAAGACCCTCCAAAAGTCTGAAATAATATGAAAAATTAATAAATAAATAAAACATAAGAAGAATTACTAGATTTGTCACTAGCTGCAATTTTGAAAAACAAATAGATCTGAATCTTCACTAAATATTGCAGTAAAGTTACAAAGTTAGCTACAATGCAGAGGAAATGCTGTGAGGTTTTCTCCAGCTGTATGGACCAAAGAGTAACATGGAGCTGCTCCTCCCCCACCTGTTGCTGCGCAGCTCCTACATTTTTTGTTCTTGCTTACACAAAAGACAAATGTGTCTTCTTGGAAGCCTTTCCAAAAAGAACACATACAGTCATGTTGTGCCACCTAAAGGACTGCCTTCCATCACTCGTATCAAGGTAACCTTGTTTCAAAACTACAGTTGGGAAGTTACAACAAGCAAAATAAAGTTTGAGCACACAACATTTCTCTCAGTTGAAATATTTCTAACTGAGCCATTGGCTTAAAATTTCCTCCAGCCATGGACAATGCAGACAACTCTCCTGTGGCTCTACGCTCTTTCAGGAGGAGTGAATGCTGCTTGTCAAGACTCAATGCAATCTGCTGGGTTTCCTTAGACAGGAAACTTTTTGACCAATCTGTATAATCTGATTTATTTTGACTTTGCAAAGTGCCTTGAGATGATGTGTTGTGAATTGGTGCAATATAAATAAAATTTAATTGAATTTATATTAGTGAAGGGACACACGGGGGGGTATGAAAAAAAGCAAAAGTTTCTAACTGTTCCAAAAAATAGGCACAGGAGCAGCTACCATGCCAAACTTGGGAATAGTCCTGTTAGTGCTGTTGGAGCCATATGTTCTGTTAGAAATGGGATGTATGAGTGGAACAATCAGTAATCCTGGAAGCCGCATGCTCACTCAGATAATGTTGGAAACAATGCTATGGCACAACCTATCAGATAGCACCTCAGTGATGACACATTATGTCACTGATGACATATGAGGAAGTGTACAGCCTCTGCATGGGCATGTACCTAGACTTCTTCATAACAGTTATGGGAGGATCAGCCGGGGCTCTTGCTACTTTCCTTTTTCCTCCATCGTGCCTGATCAAAAGCCTGTCAGCGCTGATGTGTCTGTAAACATTTGTTAGACTTTCAAATCTTGTGCAGCTCCAATTCAATCTCATCACATTTGACTTTCTAAGAACTCTGGCTGTTATCTGCATATACACAATTAACAAGGGCTTCTTTAAATGCATTTCTTATCATGGTGAAGGGGAAATCTTTGTTTACATTTCATCCTACATGTCATAAATGCAAAAGTTCATAGTTTACAAATAGATTAAATCACTTTTTGGAGGAAAGTAGCTGTTTAGAGTAATCGATAAATTAAAAAATGTGGCAATATATTAGCTGGCAAAAACATTGTGGCAGCTTTACTCTATCAAGAGCATGAGAGCAACAAGGGATTATTTTCTGGAGAAAATTAAAAAACACATGGAAACTAATATTAACTTTAGCCATCATTAAGTCAATGGTATTAACTCGGTTTTTGTGTCATAATCAAAATATCAATACAAATGTTATACATACATGATTATATCTGCGATAACAATATATTATTCCGTGTTTTAAATAAATGGAAACGTCAAATCCAGGCAAACATTAAACAGGCTTTAATGAGACTATAATTATAGAGAAGCCTCATTACTGATTACTGAGCTTATTCACCAAGCCCTGGATCCAGCAGACAGGCCAGTGTACCGTCTTACCTCTGACCCGTGGCTGCGATGGGCACCCTCCACCCTTTGATCTGGCTCAGCTCCATGTCCGACACCTCAATCTGGAGGGGGAGACGAGGGATCCACACGCAGAGCTCCAGCTGAGCGCCCAGGTACCCGTAAGTGAAATTCACCATCATCTTCACCTTGCCCTTCATCTCCTTGCCATTCACAAAAACGTAGTCGCACCTGTCAGACACCTGTGCAGGAGGAGAGGAGAGGAGCGGAGGGGGGGGGGATTAGGAAAGGCGGCATTTACTCCTGACAGCTGCACTGGATAACTACACACTGAATTACAGAGAAACACAGAGCACGCCGGACGGAGCGTGTGCACGCTGCGCTCAAGCTCTGCTCTATGAGTTTATTATAGGGTTTACTCTTCTGAGCTCTCCCCTGATCTACAGCAGTATTCCGCTAACAACTTTGAACAAGATGAAAGGTCCTTCTCGGTAGGAGGCTGACACTCAGGGAAAGTGGAGGAAGGGCAGCAAGGACCTCTCTGAACCTGGGGGGGGGGGGGGGGGGGGATAGCGGCCATGGGCTGCTACTCCATTACTGTTTGGGTCTGAAGCTAAAAGAAGGAAATAGAAGGAAAGCAAAAAGAGCGGAGCCCTGTTGTAGAGATACAATAAACAAACTCAAAGCCATTTGTTTTGTAAATCCCTTCAAGGAGGGAATGGCCCAATTTGGGGGGCTTTTTAGTTGCTTTGACTCTTTAAATTGATATTTCTCTTAATCACTCCGCTTAGTTGCTGATCACTGCTCCAGACTCCTCCCTCTCCATCCCATAGAAATCTAGACATAACATAGACACTCTTAAGGGATATTTGAATACACACACTCACACACACAGCAGTTATTAATCAGCACCAGATTAGAGAGACAGGTTTTTTTTTTTCTTCCCCTTTCGGGGTGCTTTGTCAATCTCATTGATCTTATCGCCTAGCTGGAACCGTATTGGAATTAGATGATCTGGGGATATATCTTTCCTCTTTACTTCCAAATCATTTCTCCACCGTGAGATAAAACTGGAAATAGCCATTCATCATGGAGCCTTAGCAGGATATCCTCTGTGAATAGCAGGAAAACTTTGCATGCGACAGAATAAAGTCGATGCCTCTTGTGAGCCTCTTGCCTTTCATCTCTAACGAGAAGCCAGCAGCCGAGTTTCTGTGGAATTACGTTTTCATCTTAAATCAGGGAACATAGAAGGCTAGATATAAAGGGGGAATTTGCTGCTTGTATTTGATAGTTTACACCTAGAATCACAAGTGGCATTCATCATGTTTGCAGTTTGAAGTCGGTACAGTACTTTGGAAAAGAATGTTTGCACCTCTCGAGTTTTGTCTTGTTACAAGCACAGACTTCAGTGCATTTCATTGTAATGTTATAAGATGGATCAACTCAAAGAATAATGACTGAAGTCGAAGGAAATTTAGAGCATTGCTAACATTTTACAAATAGAAGTCAGTCAGTTTGCCCTGCGTTTGTATTCAGCTCACTTTAGTCATTTTTTTTACTGGACCACCTTCCTCTGCAATTACAGAAGAATATCTTTTGGGTTTGTCTACCAGCTTTGTGCATGATTTAAACCATTCTGTTAGAGCTATAGTGGTATTTCAGCATGCCCTGCTAAAAGAAGAACCTCCTTTTGAAGCCTATATACCTATATAAGATTTTTTTTTCTGTTTAGCTCCATCCATTTGCAAGTCAACTGTGGTCAGCTTCCCTGTTCCTGCACAACACCCCAGAGCATGATGCTGCCACCAAATTTCATTTTTGGGTGGTAACTTTGGGATGATGCTTGTTGGTTAAAAAATAAGGATCAGTTTTGGTATCGTCTGACAGAGAAGAAGACCAGAGAAGTGCACCTTCTTTCACATGTCATAGTGCCCTATACACTAAAAAGACAATGTGGAAATAACTTAAATTAATTGCTTCAATTGATGACAAGTATTGGAATTAAGTTTAGCTCATTTATTTACAATAGATCAACTTAATTCAGTTACTTGTTACAACTGAAGCATTGCAGTTCACTCTACAAAGAGAATCCAGCTCCAACTTAACTGAATTGCTTCATCTGGTAACAAGTTATTGAATTAAATTTACCCCACTGAAAGATATAGTGGACGGTCTTTTTTGACTTCCTGTTCTGGGGGTATCATATTATCCATTGGTTGTTCTACATGCCAATCATTGTGAAACTCCCACGTAATACCAGTGCACGTTCCTTGTTAGTTTCCGCTTGCTGGCTGCACATGCACACTTCCAGTGTTTATGTATCCGCTTAGCTTCGGTGTTAGCAGTTCATTGTAGCTATCACTGTATACTTGGAAAACGGCTGAGAGTCGCAAAAAGCAAACTGTCTTACAAGTTTATGAGAAGAAGAGGAATGCCTCAGTAGGAAAACATAAGACTAGAGTGGATTTGAGTTTTTTTATGTGATCCTCCTGAGGAGCAGAAGAGCAGGATAGATGCACAGGACTTGGGTGCTTCTTACTTACATTCAGTGCTAACACTACCTTTAAGTTGGAGGTGCATTCTCTTTTTAGAGTCTACTCGTGCCTTAGTCACACAAGGCACTGAACGATTTAGTGTGAAATTTTCAAAGCTTTGGATATTTCTCTATCCTCACTTTAAAACGTCTTCACAAATACGTCCCTGACCTGTGTTGTGTGTTTCTCGGTCTTCATGATTTTGATTGCTTACTGACGTTCTCCAACAACCCTCGGATGTTTTAATGCATATCTCATTTTCCTTCCACTTTACAATGATTCACTACTTTGTGTTGGTTTCGAACATGGAATCCTAGTAAAATACATCTAAGGTTGTGGCTGTTACATGACAAAATGTGAAAAGGTTTAAAGTGTACGAACAATTATTTGGGGTACTGAGAATTGGTTTTTGCTTTAGCTAGATTAAAACCTGTAATCAGACATTTAAAAGTTAATTTCTTCTTCTTCTCATTCCCTCTCCCCAGCCACTTGGCCCAGCTCCTCCGGGGGAACCCCAAGGCCTTCCTAGGCCAGCCGAGAAACAGTTCCTCCAACGTGTCCTTCATCTTCCTCTGGGTCTCCTCCCCGTGGGACACCTCACCAGGGAGGCGTCCAGGAGGCATCCTAACCAGATTTCTTTAACCCTAATTCTTTTACACACATATTGTACCCAAACTGATGCAAACTGTAGCAAGAAATAAATGAAAAATATGATGCAAATGTAGCATACAAGTACTTCAAGGAAAAACCTATTTCTGCAGTTCTGTTTAGAATAAAGCTGTTTGAAGATAAGAACCTAATTTAAGCAGTTTTATTTTCATTTTTCACAGGATACAAATTGTTCTGCACACCGTTGTGCCCTTTTATAGACCTTAAGTCATGTCTGATTGGGTATTTATCTCAGTAAGTCGCTTTCCTGGGCATTTTTCTGACATCTAAGGACTAACTTTGCTTAGCAATCTATTTTTCAAGACCAAAAAGTCATGATCAATTATGTCCCCTTTATAGAATTCAATATTTCATATGAGTCAGCTTTCAACTTAGTTAAGATCAGAATATTTACCATCCAAACTATCGCAATTTAAATACTTCTTTCTACAATACAATTGAAGCTCGTTAATGTTGGCTGACTCTCGAAGAAAAAGTGACAAAAATAATTTAAAAGACATGCTTTCTTTGAAGATTGTTATAAACTCTGTACCCACTTGAAATCACAAATAGCTGTGAGTTTTATTTTACTTTTTTTTACTTTCCTTTTTGCAACCTGCCTAATGAATAATCCTGACTTTGACCTGCAGGGCTCAGCTGAGCCGAACATCGCCCTGAAATACAACATATTTATGTGTGAGGTCACATGCGTGCAGTCTGTTTATATCAAGAAAAAAAAAATCTAATTTATCACTGCAAGAATGTTGTGTGATTTTAAGCAATGTGATTCACTTCCTTTTCAGATTATTAATTAGAATGTTTATTTACCTTAATGTAAAACACAAGCGTATACTCACCAGCACGGCACATGATTTAAGCCTCTAAAAAGTTCATATAAATATTCATATCACCATATATTTCTGAAACAAAAAGAGCGTTTGAATCATGCCTAACAAAACATGAAACAAAGTTACACGTAACGACACCGCCTGGAAATTCTTGGACGTATTAATTAGAATAGGCAAATGTTTTGACAGAAAAAAGATTTTTATGGGGATATGGGTGTGTGGCCCCTCATAGGCAACACAAAAGAATGTAGTAACTATTTTAGCTTGCGTCCCAGCTTGCCTATTTTTCATCCTGTACCATCTCGACCCCCCAGGAATATATGGCAGATTTGTGGACTTCAGCCTGGCCTTAAAAACAATCAACCCAGACATCTTCCACCAGAAGCTCAATCAGCTCACAGTGCTGGCCTCTACCTGTCAGTGACCCACCAGCTTCCTGACTGAGCGGCAACAGCAGGCGAGGCTGTGGAGCGTCTTCTCCCTCACAAGAACCACCAGCACCGGCGCCCCCAAGGTGTAGAGTCTCTCTCCCTACTCCTCTTTTACCTTTACACAAGGTAAAAATGGAGCACCTTTGCACCGCTGGGCGTACAGTCAAACGACTGCAATCAAATACTCTCACAATTTGATAGCAAAGAAGGCAAACTGTATGATTATGAGCATGATCTGGACTGAGGCTAACTTGCTTCAAGACATTATGGATACGTATAAATATACAGTTGCTGAATTCAATAACAATATTGACATGGATGAAGTTTTTTCTTTGATTCATTTCTACTGCAGAAGCCTTTATTCAAATCTTGATCACATTAATGGTTATATAACAATATTAAAAATACATTCAAGGTCATAGCATTGTCGTAGTCCTGATTAACTCAGGATAAAGGGCTTGATTTTCATACTGAGGGTTATCAATTGTATGTCATTAATAGAGCTAGCAAGCGAGGAGGTGTATGGCCCTGTACATGACTAAGGATCTGACTTGATGGAGTGTGTAACTGTTGAAATAGAAATGAAGAAATAAAAAAATATTGTTGTATCCTGTGTATATTGAACTCCTGGGTCAAGTGTAAAAACATTTACTGATTGTTTGGAACAATTATTAAGTTATATGAATGAAAATAAATGTTATTTGTGGAGATTTCAATATTTATCTCTTAAATGCATCAAGTCACAGTAGCAGTTCAGATTTTTTTTGGACATAATGTACAGCAAAGGGCTTTATCCAGCAATCACAAGGCCCAGTCGAATAACCTCTCGTTCTTGAACATTGATCGACAATATTTTTATAAACGTACTAGAAAACGCAGTTAAAAGTGGGCTTTTGTTAAATGACATAACTGATCTTTTACTGTATTTATATCATTGTGATATAAGAAGGAATGAGTAAAATGTTACAAAAATAGTTAGGATGCCAAATGTTAAAACTATAAAGAGTTTCAGAACTGATCTCATAACAAAAAGCTGGGATAATGTTTATAATACACAACATGTGAAGGCGGCATACGAGGCATTTCTACACAGTTATTTATTTTTGTATTATAAACACTGTCCAACAAAACTGAGGAATGACAAAGGGCCTGGTGATAAGAAACCTGGGATGGCACATGGTATTATATTGAAAGCATCTAATAAGAAAAATAAACTTTATAAGAATTTTCTAAAATAGAAAACAAAGAAAATAGAAAAACAATATTAGGATTATAAAAACAAATTGACAACTATTACTAGACAAGCTGAGACAGACTATTATACTAAACTATTACTGGGAAATAAAAATAACATAAAAGGAATGTGGAACGTCCTTGGCAGTGTTATAGGGAATAAAGTGATTCATAATCAGCCACTTTACCTAACAAATAAACAGAATAAAGACATTTATATATTAGAGATGTCAGATGAAATGACCTCTTTTTTGTTAATGTTGGGGCGAATTTAGCTAAATTGATCCAGTCCCATAGTAAGGAAATGTGGAAAGAGGAAAGTAAAGTGATACAATCTTTTATTTCTCGGGGAAGTGAGTGCAAATTAAATTATCTCCACTGTATCTAAATCAAAAGCAAGACATCATGTGATAGCGATGGATGAGACATATTTATTGTTAAAAGTACTACAGATTGTATTTGTAAACCATTAAAATATATAATCAGTCTTTCTTTTAATACAGGCATTTTCCAGCCAGAATGAAGGTGGCTAGAATCATCCCATTTTTTTTAAATTTGGAGACAGACACAGTCTTACTAATTAGAGGCCGATATCTTTGCTTTCACAATTTTCTAACGTTTTGGAAAAAAATGTTTGTAGGAAAACTTTGTTAAATTACAACTACCATAGGTTTCGAAGCAAATGTTATACAGTGTTAGAACATTGATTAGAATGACTGAAGATATTACTACACAGGTAGAAGACAAAAAGTATACATTAGGATGTTTAATTGATCTTAAGAAGGACAGTAACAGAGGATAATTGGATTTTAAACATCCATCTCCCAGAACCACACTTAAATAAATGACTATTTATGTTGCTGGTGTAAAAAAACGGAACTTACAGGCCTTAAAGACTGTTCAAGCATTTCATTATTTAAATGTAAATATAAGAAAAAAATATTAAAATGTATCAAAGGAATGTAAAAGTATCTAGAATGTATAATTATATTTGTCAAACCCATGCTTAGGGCATGATTAGCCATTTTTTGTTTGTTATAATGAACTGAGAAGGTGGTTGGGTTCATATGATGTGTTCTTCAACCTAGTCCTGTTCTTGCATGGTATGACATGTTTTTGTATACAACTGAGACCTTGTTTTGTATAATAATTTAAATGCGTTACCATGAAAAGAACAAATAAAATGAATGAATCTCTCTCTCTCTCTCTCTCTCTCTCTCTCTCTCTCTCTCTCCATCTCCCAATCTCCCTCCCTCCCTACTAGAATGTCATCACTTCTACGCTGTACATTGTACTTAAGCCAATAAAGTTGTGCAAACATGCTCTCAAGTGTTTTACTGCATTGCCGTTTTACGAGATTTACTTTACTTATTCTGTCTTCTATATTATCTTTTAAAGCTGCATAGGTAAACTTATAAAGAATTTTTATTCCAAAAAAATGTATTTCAGAAGAACCGCAGCCGTGTCTGAATAATGACGTACTTCAACTTCCATCCATCTATCCATTTTCTAACACGTCTATCCCTGGACAGGTCGCCAGTCTATCGCAGGGCAGTACTTCAACTTATTTAAGGTATTTGTGATTTCACAGAAAAATCAATGGAGCTGTTCTTTGCTCAAAGGACAGCCGTCTCTGTGTTGGGGCTATGTAATTATCTGCATGTAAAGCAGGTAGCTGGGACTCAATTACTCAGGAGGGATTTTAATACCAGCTGTGAATTGTCCTTATCAGGGCGGTGTACTTACAATCAAATCAGTCAGGGTGCACGTTAATACCACACCTGAAAATGGTTTCCACCAATTATTGTTAGAACAGCTAAGTAAAACACACGCTGAGTTTGTCCCAAATCAGGGCTGCATCCATTTAAGGCACACGGTCTACGGGGCCGGGTTCTTCGTGGACCGCGAAAAAGCAAAGACCAGAAGAGATTGAGTTGCGAATTGGGATGGCCTAGCATCCATCAGCTGTCCCCCACCCTTGCCTTAGGGTTACTCCTGTTGCCTAGCAGCCGAGACAGGACGAAGCAGCTGAGCAGCCAAACAAATGGAGCCCGAAGGTTAATCCCACTGTCTCCTCTGAGAATAACTGCACACGTTTTTTTTATTTTCCACTTTACATATTCACTATGGCACACTATCTTTTGTTTAAGATGTTGCTGTAAAGTCTTTTATTCTATTCTAATTTATTAATCAGCCAAATGTTTAACTTTTTGTTTATACATAAATAGATAAAATTCACTGATGACAAATACCATTTGTGTAATTTATTACTAAAACATTGTTACTACATAAACAACAACCCTATAGCTTTCTGAGCAAAGCTTAAATCAATTTATTTGTAGAGAATAATAATAAGGAACTAATCAAACATTGATGTTAGGTATCTGAATTATTTCTCATTGCGGAAAGCCAGCAGGGGCTGGAAAGCACATGCACATGCTTGTAAAAACTGATTTATAAATAAAGTTTGATTGATTGGACGTGCACAGCAGTAACAATGGTCAAAGTTACATCCGAAATTACGCCTATCTGGATTTTTTTTGTAAAAAAGCTGTCATTTGTCACTGTGAATCAAAGCCAAACCTGCCTCACCACAGAGCACTTTTAAATGCCTTAAAAGGTTGCTGGTTAGTTAGATCTCTAGGCAACTGCTGCCAGACAACATTTTTCAGTGCTCCTCTTCCTCACTAGACAAAAAATATCTAAATCTTCACATTACAAACTCTAATTCAAGCTGGAGACTTTGCTATCATTGCTTTTGTTTTGGCTGGTGTTATGCATCGATCCCTGAGTTAGGTGTTCCTTTCAGTCCGTTTATAGGCATTTCCAAATTTCAATTATGAAATTGAATATAGCTATCATGAGCTACAAGCTAGAAAACAGTTGAAAAGTAAAAGCCATGAAAATTAAGATAAATGTACTTTTTTAAACTATGTTTAGGTGGAAAACCATAGTAAGTTTAACAGAACTAACACACATTTCTGCAGGCTTAAAGCCCCATGGGGGAGCTGTAAGGCATGCTTTGGGCCTTCCTCTAAGACTACAGTCAAACACCAGAGATTTCCTTACATCTGAGTGGAACATACCAAAGTTAAATGGGTGCTTAATCTGTGTTCCTCCAGTGAATAAACAGTCCAGACAAAGAAGTACCTTGCTTTTGCCCTTGTGCTGCATGAAGCCAATGTAAAAGAGGCTGGTGGAGTTGCCTAATGAGGCGTTTGAACAATCCCATAAGGGTAGGTTCCCTCCCCTGGCTATAGCCTGTCATGGAGCAGATTGGACTCCACTAGGGTTCCCAAAGTGAGAAAGAATTGGAACTGATACAGATATCAGAGGACTCTGTGCTGCTTAACAGCCTTCATTGTTAAGCTCTTCCTCTTTGACTGCACTCTGCTGGGAGAACAGTGCCTCTGACAGCTCCCACATGGCTTTTCTTGGCCACAGTTCTGCAGATACGGTATCTTCACAGCATCTGGTTCGGTTCGATGTGATGCCAACAGACCACATGTTATTTAATACTAATGATCAATCCAGTATATTTAAAAATATTTTTACCCTGTAATTATTATTTCATGACCTTTATTTAATTGGCACTCCTGGTTAAGATGTATAGAAAAGGCTTAAAAGAAATCTATCTTTTGTTCAGTAACATAATCTCACACTGAAAACTTGGAGAAAGAAAACCCAAGTATATTTTTAAGAAAAATCGCAGGTGCCAAACTAATTGGTACTCTTGCCATTAAGACTTTTATACATCCTCCTTTTTCCCTCTTCTAAAAATGCAAAAGCTATTTTATTGTGAAATATTTCATATTTACTCACCTAACAATAAACCAAACACTCATTTTAATAAAATAACCAAAGTAGTGGGATCTTGGTAGAAAAAATATTCTTTTGATAATTGTATGAAGCAATAATAATGGAGTCTCATGAGCTAGCCCTATTAAAAGAAAAGTATACAGTGTCCTACATTTTTTTTAATTGTTTGACGATTATTTTCTATTTTCTAGGACTAGATTTTTTGTGTGTATTCCCAGCATTGGGAACAAGATATGAGTCAAATGCACTTATGAATAAAAGTCGCTTGATGTCTGTGTACCTATTTACTATGAAATTAACATAAAACCAAACATTTTTTATTTTACGAAGATTTTTGAGTTTTTTAAAAGGTCTCCCATTAAAGCAGCACTGTGTAAGTTTTACCTAAGTATTTGCTTGGTTATATATTGAATGATTTTTCAGGTCAATATAGAACATTTAGTGCATTTAGACGCTCTGTGCATGCTGCCCTTCTAAAAAAAACTCGCCTAACTTGTAACTTGAAAGGATTGGATCTTGTGACCTAGAGCATCACTTTAAAGCAGTCTGAGCTCCTCCTTGAACACGAGAGCTAAACTTATGCGCTTCTACTTTTCTCATCCTCGAGTCAAAGTTTGTCATGGCCGAGGGAAGCAAAAAGGGAACAACTATGTCAGAGGAGGCCGAAAACAGAAAGCAAGGCAGAGATCGCTCCAGAGGAAAAACAGGAGTAAATCATGCAAAAGAATCTGGTCGTTGGCGACTGTTGAAAAACCAATTAGGATGCAAGACCCATTCTCTTTTTACATTGTTAATATTATACTGGAAAGTTATCGTGTTGCCTGTTGTATACAGAACATATCTAAGTCTATATTTCTCAGTTTTGTAGAAGCTATGCTAAGCTATCTGGCCGAAATTTGTTCAGACATATTTTTGGTTCTCTGATGTTGGATTTAATCCAAAGGGGTGAATGTGGTCTTGTCTTCACAAGTAACTCAATGATGTCTCAATCTGCTGGTCCAGAGTGGTCTGCTATTAGATTTCTAAAACATGGAGGGAAAATGTTTGATTTTGCAACACTGCAGTGTTGCCAGTGGCCTTCAGGGGGCACTAAACCTGGAAGCTATACGTCTAGCGCCCCTAGTGGCTAAAGGTTACACAGTGCAGCTTTAATGAAACTTTGTCTAAATTAAATAGTGTTTGTTTGAATCAACCGGTGTGCTGGCTGACCAAGTTTGCAAGCTTTCTGAATTGTGATTGCAAATCGAACACCTCGATGCACAGTCTTATTTTTGCACCTTTCTCTTCAGCTCAGTCTACAGCTTTTCAATGGGAATCTGGTTTTAGAACTAATGGCCATGGAAGTTGCTTTTGTGTCTGTTGAACCCTTTCTGTGTTGATTGTGGTGTAAACGAACAGCAGAAATGCAAAAAAAAAAATTCTATTCATTTTTTCCTGCACTACGCACATGACGCACATGTCTTTAAAAGCAGGAATGCAAAATGGTAACAGAGCACCCATAAATGTTCTACTGACACAAAAGCTTGCATGTTGTGTGCTCCCAATGGAAAACTAATTTATACAAAAAAAAACAAAAAACTTTTTATTCAAACCAACCAAGCCCTGTAGATCCACCCTGAAATAATTTAAAGTGTCCTAACCAAGCCGAGGGCAGGACCGGTTCTGTTTGTTACATACTCTCTGTCATTCTGCCTCGCAAAGTAACATCAACATCCAGGAGGATCTGCTGCCACATTAATCAAACCCATTAGCCAGCTAACGGGAGAATACTTACAGAGAACATTAGGGCTGTCGCTGGATCTAGCCCAGGAAATTAACAACTCACCAGACAGATACAATCTACGGCAGATATGAGCGATGGGAGTGGAAAGCATGTAGTTGGGGTGAGTCCATCTCTGCCGTGTTCACACAGCTAACTTGACAGAAGCAATTAAGCTGCCTCGACTAGTCTGCATACCTTCAGCTCCCTTTAGTGCGAGGGAAAGGTATGCACAGATAATAACCGTATTGCCAGCTTCCTCAGCAGCAGGGGATTTGGTTGCTCCCTCGCAACCCAACCTTGAGTTCATGACTAACATGAATATGGAACATTTTCTAAACTAACTCCTGAACAGACAAGGCTGGAGTATGTTTGAGTTTTTGTTGTGTTTGAATGCTATAATTCCTGTGAGCAGCTGGGATACTGCAGCTGAGTCAGAGGTTATTCTAAAATTTCAAGGTCGTGTAAGACCTGTAAGTGAATCCAAATTAAAACTGTAGACTCGCAGGGCAGACATTTGAAACACGGTCCACAAAATGTTTAAATGCAGGGCTAAAAGGCATGTTTTTTCTGCTTAAAATATTGAGAACTATTCAGTGTTAAGTAGCCCTGGTTGTCGTTGTATAGAATGCAGCTGCAACATGTGGAATTGTATCGGGCAGGCAAGATGCAAATATACACAAACAACATATACCCGACACTGCCTTGTCAGTCACCCAGATGTATAGGCCCCTATCCTTAGCTTTCAAAATCTAAATCCAGAGAAGAAAAATGTGCCTTCAACATAATGAGGGGACAACCTTATTTCCGAGTATCGGGTAATGCTGTATGAAAAGAGAAATACCTCATAAAAGATAGAGCATTTAGTGTTTACTTCTAATTTACACTCATAGTATAATTTTGTGACAAATTGGAAACAACTGAAGCACACCTTTGTCTGCACTATGATAAAACTCCATGCTTTCCAAACGCGTCCTTTGGTAAAAATAAGATAAATTAATCATGTTTGCACAAAAAAAAAACATAAATAAGCAACAGTATGTAAATATCTCAGCAGCTGAGCTTTCTCAACGTTATTTGCGTCTGAAGTCAATCCTCTCTACTAGAATAAACCTACTATGAGACACTTATTAGAACAGCAGGAAAACAAATTTAATGGCTTCAGACTTTAGTTCCATTTGTTTCATTGACATTACATTAACTTTATTTGATTTAGGCTGTCCTGGTGCACCAAAGGGACTTTTCCTGATGGGAAGGGAATTTTTTTTCTCTCAAAGAGACAGGTGTCATTTTTTTCTTTTGTTTTTAAACGATTGATTGAAATTCTACAGCGTAGTGTCATCTTTGGTTGGCGAACCAAGCTTCTGACACTGTAGGGGTCTTTTTATTCAGTTGTGCCTTATGTTGCATGTTAGTAGGAGCTATAAAACCAAACAAAAATGGGGGGCTGTCACCAAAACAGCTAATTTGTCTGTCCACATACAGTGAACTGCAAACTTTAAAAGAAAAATCACATTGCAGCCAGAAACCTTAATATATTAGGATTTTATGTTATAGAACAGCACACTGTATAGTGAACCATTAGGTATTCAGCTTTCTTTTACCGTTGTCTTCTGCTTATTTGAGCTCGGATCAACAGGTCCAGGAGGGAACCTCAGATATTCCTCTCATCCCAGCAACATCCTCTAGCTCATTCAGGGGAACCCAAGGTGTTCCCAGGCCAGACAGGTAATATAGTCCCTCCATCGAGTTCTTGGTCTGCCCGGTGTCTCCTCACAGTAGGAAGAGCTCTGACAACTTCCAAAAGGAGGCCCACAGGGGACCACCTGAACAGATGTCAACAACATCTCAACTGACTGTTTTCCATGTGGAGAAGCAGCGAGTCCATGTTGAGCTCTCCCCAGGTATCATAGCTCCTCACCCTATCTCTAAGGCTGAATCCAGCCACCCTCTGGAGGAAGCTGATTTCAGCCACTTGTATACCTCCAAAAAGTTTATTATTCAGTGCAACCAAATGCCTTTAGAAGTTATCTAATGTGTAAATAGTAAATCTTAGTCTGAGGCCAGGTTTGAAGACCTCAGACATTTGCTAGAGAACAGCATCATAAAGACTAAGGAACATGGCATACAGGTCAGAGATATAGTGCAGAGAAGTTTACAGCAGGTTCATAAAAACAACAGGCCAAGCTTTGACCCTCTCACAGAGCTCTGTTCCATACATTATTAAAAAATGGAAAGTCTATGGCACCACTGCAAACTTCCCATGCCATGGCTGTCCAATTAAACTGAGGGACCAGGCAAGTAGAGTATTCATCCTGGATACAGGCAAGGAGCACATGATAACTCTTGAGATGCAGAGACCCAAAGCTCAGGTGGGAAAAAATTTGATAGAGTGATAGGAAGAGGAAAACAGCTGAAGATAGCCACAAGAGGTCCTGGTTGCTGCTTGCCACATGCCATATTGCAGAGCTTCACCTTTCCAGTCATCCAATCTGATTACGCTTGAGCAGTTTTGCAAAGGGGGAATTGCAAAAATGTCTCCAGACAAAAATGGTGGAAACATATGGAGAAAAGGTAATTCTTCAATGTTTTGACTCAGGGAGGAAAGGCAGGAATATTTGTGAAGCACTTTTCAATGTTCTGTACATTAAAAAAATAAACATTATAGGGCAAAGCACATTGCAGTGGAATAGTAGCAGTAGGTTAAGATATAAGACAAGTTGAACTACAAACTTCAACATTAATGTTCAAAGGCATCTCAAAACAAATAGGTTTTTAACCTTGGTGTAAATGAACTCAGGGTTGGAAGGCTGAATGCTAAGGCACAGCTCATGTCTTATACCCGGTTTACACTACCCTTTTTTAACCGTGCCGAGACCGGTCCGAGCTCGGTAACTGAGATAACTTTCGAGTGTAAATGGATCGCAAACTGAACTGAACCGAGCCAGACACAACCGGACCGCGCTAAATCTAGACCAGTTCAATAGTAGGGCTCTGCCCAGTTTTTCAGTGGCACGGTTCTCAGATAACGGACTGGTCTCGGCTCGGCTCGGTTTAACAAGGGTAGTGTAAATGGGGAGCGCATGAGCAAACCGCGTCATGTACTTACAGTCTACTGACTAATTTTGCGGTTTGAGACATTCATAAAAATACTAGCTTCCTTACCGTGCCACAGGGTTTCAAATGATGATTCTGCTTAGCAGTGTGATGAACCTCAACGTCTGTCATTGTTTCCTGCGTCTGTAAGCCCTGATTAGATGTTTGTTTGTCTTATTCGCATCCCAAAAGCCGACTCCGTCAAGTAAATTCACCAAAGGTTGCCTTCTTCGCCTGACTCTCCGCAAAAAGCAATTATAACCAAGCATAACTTCCTGAATGTTACAGGCGCCACCATTTTGATTTGCTTGATTCCCTCCTTCAATCCTAGAGAGCAGTAGTACCGTAGATCGTCACGAGGAGGCGAGGTACCGTGCTAGAGTGATGTGTAAACGGTCGTCAGAACCAAGCTCGACATGGTTAACTGATCCAAGCTCGGCATGGATCGGTTTAACAAGGGTAGTGTAAATGGGGCTTTAGACTTTTGTTTTTAGAACAATATGAATGCCATGTATAGTGTTCCATCGACTTCACAATTATGCACTACTTTGTGTTGTTTTATCAAATCAAAACTATAACATATATATATATATATATATATATATATATATATATATATATATATATATATATATATATATATATATATATACAGTTACATTTTCAGTTGTAAAGAAACAACTGTGAAAAAGTCCATATTTAGTTGAATATTTCTGGATAAGATACTGTATTCAGATACACACGTTTCCGATATTTAATTTCATAACAAGCTTAAACTTGAAACTGCCCCAAATTCAAGCTATTGATGTAAATATCTTCTAAACACTTAAAGTAGCTGACAAAGTGTGATTGGGATAGCTAAAATTCAGAATGTTTTTCACTTTTCCAGTTAACCTTACTGACCTTCACCACGTCCTCATCTGTCGAGCGGCATTTCACCGATTCAGAGACATCAGTGACAGAGGCATCTGTTCCGATGGTCACTACCTTTACTGGAACAGCTACTGTCTTCCCAGTCAGGACAGCAGTGTTCAGAATCTCGGTGTCCTAGAAAGAGAAACGACAACAAAGGTCAGCCAAATGCCTTACACAAACCCAAATACCAATTTAGAGAGAACAGAAACAAGGCAGCTTACTACTGGCACTAATAATCGCTTAAAGACACTTCATCAGCAGTTGTGATTACTCTGTCCCCGTGAAGTTGGAAGTACTGATGGGTGGGCAAAGAATGGGTGAGGACAAGCTGATGAGCTTATTAATTCAAGGTGCTATTCACTTAAAGAGCATTTTTTCTCTCTGATTTCTGTTGTGCAAAGTCCACTATGAGTTAGTTAGAGCTGTCAGTATCGTTGAAATTACGAAACAAAAGCTTTAATTGTTTGAGAGTAATCAGTGAGAATACAGTTGGAGGGAAAACATTCACCACTCTGCCATCCTCTGCTCTTTGCCTCTATTGTGACTGGGTGGTCACTGAAACACATCAACAATTGAAGTCTGTATTGGGGTGATGGCTGACAGTTAACAGACACTGATGGATATAAAACAAATCTTCACACTCTTTTAAACGGTGAATTACATTTGATCATTTCTTACAGCATTAACACACTGCCTGCATCCTATGCGAGGTGGAGGTACCTTTATGCATACTTCCATGTTAGGGTTACTTTTTTTGTTTGTTATGGTTGTAAACAAAGAGGTACTATGTGCAATTGAACCAAGTGGTCTAGACGGATATGGTTCCCAAGTTCATTGCCACAACTTTATTACTCTGAACAGAAATCTGTCCCTTTTACTGCAGACACACTAACACTCGTGTTCTTTTGCCAAAAAAGACAATCGTAACCGACTAAGATGAGCACAAGAGAAGTTTTACTCATCAAAGTACAATAGATGGTCTACACAAGCTGCCCCAAACCTATGCTGGTATTAAACTCTGCAAACAACTCTGTCTATTCTCAATAACAGCTGTAACGGACGCACTGTACAGTGATCAGGCCTCCTTACATTGGTGAACCATAATGACTTCATTAAATTGTAAAGCCTGACAAAAGTCCTTTAGTGTGGCTGCTATCATTCTGCTATTGGTGCCGTCTTACACAAAGGCTCCCTTCCCCCGATATCCTTCATTTCAATAGTCAGGAACCCTAAGGCCTCACTTTTCCCCCCACCACCCCCATTGTGTTAAAGCTTTACAAGCACTGAGGATCCTCAGCTTTTTCTTCCTTCTCTTTTAAAAAGAAGAATCTATCGCTGGATTGGAGGGATGTGTGCAGAATTAAATGTCACATTTGTTTAGAGTCTTCCTGCTAAACCCGATGAGCACAGACAGGACCGACTTCATGTCCATATTCATGCGTATTCCTACAATTTATTAACACGCACTGTCAACTCTGTTTCTAAAGACTTACCTTGTGTTTGTGAACTGGCAAATGAAACTTGCTCAAAAAGAAAGAGAGTGAAAAGGAAGGATTATGTTTGATTGAAAGAAGCCCGGGCTTTGGGAGACTTTGCGACTTTAGAGTGGAATGATTATTAGGGAAGCCAAGAGTTACTGATGAATCACAAAAAACACTTAATCATCAAACAGCTTTTCATTCCAGTTTTATAGACTGTGACAGTGTTATACTGCAATATAAACCTCCTCTCCGTCTGTAGCGCTGACTTTGATTCAATTTTCCTTAAAACTGAGGACTGCTGTAAATTAATTCTATGTCTGCTGGGATTCTTCCATTTCCAGGGGGTCATCTATTATATATAAGGGGGTAGAATGGTTGGGACCCAGTGAAAGCAGAGGCTAATGTTAGATTACAGCAGCTGGAAATGACCCAGCAGGTTAGGAATAGCAGATAGCTGTGCCTGGCAGTAATAAGCCACAGCGGGATTCCACGGTGATGCATCAGTGGTCCACACACTTAAACACAGACAGCGCAATTAAACACAAAATGGAAACCAGTGGTGCACGTCAGAAGCTTAAAGCAGTGTGAATAGAGACACAATGAAGTGTGGGCTTTTGAGAGTGGCAAATTTTTCTGAATGGCTGATGAGTTTTCAATATGATTAGCGTTTGAAATATTTCATATCAAAAATTAAAACTTGACTAAAAACTATAGCATGCTATCTTGTTAGGCCTTCATTCAGAATACTTCGAAAGTGCTTTATGATGGTTTTGCATTTAGAAATCATTTTTTTTGTGTGTGTGTGTGTCTGTGTGGGTGTGCTGTAAACATCTCATATTCGTCACTTCTGACCTTCACTGATAAATCTAATTTCAGCAAGAATAATAATCAGATTAGTCTCTAATTAAAAGTAACAGGATAGAAAACAATGCAGGTCTAAATCTCAGTTGTTATGATCTCAGTGCCTTGTCAAACCAGGAAAAAATATTACCTACACCTGAGTCCATCATTCATAACCCTTACTGAGTTACATTTAAAGTGATCTTTTAATTTTACCGTCATGTTTCTTGTGACGGGGAGAAATATTGATGTTTTTTAAGGGCTTAATTAGACTCCTAACCTTATTCTGATGGAGAATCTTTGGCTGAAGATTAGGAAACCTCAAAGACTCTGAGGTAATCACCAAAGATAAAGATAAAACATGAAAATATCAGAGGAAATGTGCAAAAATCTGGTCAACAATTGTAAGAAGATTTTAGAATTTTGTAATGCAGATGCAGATTTTTTTCACAGAAGGCTGTAAATATATTTTTTAATTAAAAAAATCATACTCTTTTCAAATTGCCTATAATAATACGAATACCACTACTACTAATAATAACAATAATAATCATACTTATTATTATTATACTTTGTTAAAGATTAATGGAGTGACTAATAACCCACATAAAAACATTGTGGTAAGCATAAGTTAATGTGTCATGCAGAGCACAATGTGTGCCATCATTACTGGGGTCTAAGTAAATTGTCTTGCCAGTACAGTTTACAGTTTGTTACAGCATGGCAATATCAGAGAGTTGTTTTGAGAGTCATATCAACCAGCCATAAGGGATCCCCTTGGCAAAAAAAGGAATGCAGTGGTGTTTACAAAGGGATTTCTATAAGATAGATAGATCCACAAGAAACTATATGATCCGTTACAGCCTTTGTAACATTAACTGCATTTTGCGTAGTAGTGATAAAAATCAGATGAAGATTATGGACATATGCTTGATATGGATATGGCTGTAAGATGCATTATGAGCATAGTATTTCTCTCCAGCAAAAAGTCAATCCATGTACATGCCATTTTTTGAAGGCTACAATATAGCCACACCTTTTAATGACTAGTTTAAGATTAATTTTTAAAATATGGTCTCAGTGGCAAACATTTTAGTCCAATCTGATGTTGAATGGTTTCAAAAAGAAAAAAAGTATGATCTCTACTCTTTCTGCACAATCCTGTGCAGATATAGCGGACATGGATGCATACAGTAGGTGTCTACTGGTGTTATGTTTCTTACTGGAGTCTAACTTACTTGTCCTATTTGGCAGGTTCTATAAAAATAAGAAATGTATATTGTCAAAAATTCCTAAAATACCTTTATTAATGTTTGACAGACATTTAATTCTCACTTGCTGATGTTGATGTTTCTGCTCGACTTATAAGCCAACCTACAATCCCCGCTCTTCGAGACAGAGGTCTTTTGTTCAATAATCTGTGGGAAAACTGCCTGTCTGCTTTATCAAAGATCTCTCTGTTAGCATTCAGCATGCCGCTGTGGCTGGTAATGTGTTCTGGGCCGTAATTTCTCCCCATGTCTCGGTTGGATCTGAAAATAAGTGAGATTTATGGTGTCAGCCTGAGTGACATGGACAGAATGAGAAGCAGCAAAGCCGGCTGTCCCGCTGTTACGTTAGATTCTGGCTCAACACCCTTGCTAACGCATCCCTGTTCTGACCCCGTGTTCCCAGCCACAGCTACCGATAAACAGGTCAAGCACATGTCACACGGAAGATTTTAGAGACTGTGTCACGCTGCAGAAACAAGAGTATTGTAAATACAAGGGCAATGCTCTGTGCACCTGATCATAGCAGCTTCTCACTGCTCTGTCTATACCAAACCTAACAGTTTCTATACAGTTGCACATAAAGCACAGGCTAGAGATTCTATAAATTAATTAAAAACAAACAAAAAAAACCCCCAGAATGAACAGGATGTGTGGACCACTGTTATAAAGTCATTAATTAAGTCTAATTAAGGCCAGCATGAATTATGCCAACAGTAGACTAACCTGTACTCCCTGAAATCCATCCCTCAGAACAACATTTTCATCACTCACTGACAAGTCAGCTTTGTTTGAGAAACATAGAAATTGGAATATTTAACTTGTGACTCATACGGTTGCCATTAAATGCCACTCAGTGTCCTGAAGCTATTAAGTAGACAAAAAAGAGACATGTCCTTTCATCAATTTCTTTCTCCATGCTGTGCAGTGCTCAATGTGAAACTTCCTTCCCTTGATTCCAGTGGGCGTTTAATTGGCCATAGAGGCAAGAAACATGGAGAAGAGTGGGAATAAAGGCCTTGGTAGCACTATGCAGAGCGATACATCACTGCACGACAGCGCATTGAAGTGGTGGGATGGTTGTGAGGCTAAGACACGGCCTTTTAATGAGGGCCTCTCTCTTGCGCCCCTCTCTTGCCATCCCACTCTCGCTCTCCCCAAGAAAGGACCTGTAATTCTTCTGTCTTTATGTTCTCATTTTCCTTGCTTCTTCCTGGTTGATGGCATGGACATGGCAGAAGTGTAAAGGTGTGGGGGTGGGGGTGGTGGGTAGTGACCAAAAACCCTCTCCCCACCACAGTTATGCCTCGCTGCCCTTTAACACACCTCAGAGTGCTTTCTGGCTGCGGCCCCTTGTCTGAGGCTCATGCTTGTCAGCAAACTGATCCCCTCATTACTGTCGGTCAAGAATGGCAGAGCGGGAATTACCTCCGCTCACTTTAAAAGAAGATGTAATGAGGAATCATGTTGAGGACAAAAAGAACTGGCACCTAAGAATAAATAGTGGTGTTGAGGGCCTAATTATCTGGTACCTCAGTCAATAATGAAGAGACACTATAGAAAGGGTAACCCAATCACTGTCAGTAGTCAAGGTGGAAGTCTAGCTCAGCAAAATAACCGAATGTCCCAAAACTCAATGGTTATTTGTAACTATGCATGGACCTCTATGCGATTCTCACAGTTTGAGAACCATGATTAAAACTACCACGTTACTGCTGTTTTCAAGCAGAATTTAAAAACTAGATAAAAACATTTTTTGCGTTTAAAGAAAAATCTTTTTCTACTTCTCCTAAAATTATATAGCTGATCATTTGTTCTATTTTGTTTTTGACACAAAAATACCTCCTTTTAAAATATATTGAATAAACACCCACAAATTCTAACAGTAGTTTGAGGTGAGAGTGCAGAATACCATACAGTGCCTTACAAAAGTATTCACTCCCTAAGGCTTTTTACCTATTTTGTTGCATTTCAGCCTGTTATTTAAAAGTAGAAACTATATTGATCGATAGATAGATAGATAGATAGATAGATAGATAGATAGATAGATAGATAGATAGATAGATAGATAGATAGATAGATAGATAGATAGATAGATAGATAGATAGATAGATAGATAGATAGATAGATAGATAGATAGATAGATAGATAGATTTCTAAAAGACCCCAGAGGCTGCAGCACCTTTAAACTAGGATGATCAATAAAGACCAAGGGCCTCTCAGGGAACAAGTCAGGGAAAGAGTTGTGGGGAATTACAAGTCAGGGTGGGATTATAAAAAATATATCCAAATCTGTGATGTTCCCCCAGACCACTGTCAAATACATCTTCAAATGGAAGGCACATGGTACCACAATAAACCTGCATGCGAGACCGGGGAAGGAGGGCATTAATCAGAGAGACAGCATGGAGCTTTTCAAATCCCAGGTAGGGTTTCCATTCACATTTAAATTATTTAACTTTCCTGGGGCTTTACTTTCCTTGGGCTTTGGTTCCTCAAGCAACCCAGTGCTTTGCTCTGCTTTCCTGGGGCTTGTTGGGGGGGGGTTTCACGCTGCAAGAAAAACTGTCTGCCACAAGGGTGGAGCCAATTTTAATACTGTTTAGCCTTGTTGGGAGCGGCAGAGGCTCACTGACAGAATGGTTTCCCCGGGGAAGCAACCCCCGCTGCTGCAGCGGGATCTGTTCGTTGCGGCTGAAAAGTCACTATTAACCGTTGACTAAATTTTGGGGGAATATCTGCATATAACATATATTGAATGGGAAAATCTTGGCTTGATGTGTTTGCCGTTTTAAGTTAATTATAATTTTCCGAATCAAGTGTGCCTACATTTGGCAAACTTTAAAGCACAGATCAGTCTTGTCGCCCCTACGCGTCTGTCACCACACCACTGTGGTCAACATCCTGTGCAGGCAGAAATAAGCTGTGCTTTATTTTATTTATTTGTACCAACAGGAAAAGAATAGAGTGGAGCCCGGCGGTGTGGAATAGGGTTAAGCTGGTGTAGATGGGGCTACAAGGAGATATCACACTCTATGTTGCACATTCTCCATCCTGTTTCTACGGAGTCCGAATGAGTGGCAGCAGGATTTGGATACAATTTCTCTGCCTTTGTCTGTTTTCTTGCCGCCACACAGTGGTACTTAAGTTTTCCTCATAACTTTTTCAAACATCATTCGGCTGTTTTACATAAACGGCCCCTAGCAAATGGAAACACAACTAACCTAAAGACCCAGACTTTGGTTTACCCCAGGAAACCAAAGTCTGGGGCTTTAGACCCTGGGCGTCTAATGGAAAAGGGGCTAATTACTGTACTTAGTGTTAAAATCTGAAGGCAAATTTTTAGTTTGCCAGAAAGCATGTGGGTGACTCTCCAAATGCATGGAGAAAGGTGCTCCGGTCAGATGAGACTAAAATGTTACTTTTCAGCTACCAAGGAAAACGATACCTACCCGTGCAAATTCTCAGTTATCCGGGTCATCGCAACAGCAAGCAGGCTTAAATCGGAGGCAACCGGACTCTAACTTAGTTCTTTCTGAAAACGTTTCAACATCTATCCAGGAGTCTTTGTCAGTTCTGGTGCCTCACATTTGAGCAACCTTCAGTCGGTGCACTGCTGTTTTTAAAGACATGAAGGCCCATCCTTCTAGGCCCATTCTAGGGCAGATGCAGATCAATGACCCACCCGTCCCTGTCCCGGGTCGTTAGAAGCTATTGCTTGGTGTGAGTGGGATACTTGGTCACCTGAATGATGACGAGACTGCTGATGTAATCTCTTTGGAAAATGTTGGAGGACCGAGATGTAAACAATGGAGGGTCGAAACACTACCTCTGGCACAAATCCAACATATCCCGTCAGTGAAACAACACCATCTCCAACGTTAAACATGGTGGTGTCAGAATCAGGCTGTGGGGATGTTTCTCAGCAGCAGGGACTAGGAAACTGGCCAGAGTTGAGGGAAAGATGAATATTGCTAAATATAGGGATATTTTTGAACAGAACAGCAGTTTGCAGCAGCACCAGGGATGTTGCCATGTTGCTGTTCTGTGTTGTTCTGCTTGGTACAGTTGAATGACGCAACACCTCAGTCCAGCACTTTTTATACATCACATTAAACAAAGTTGTCAAGGTATACCACAGTTAAAAAAATAGGGTCTCAAACCCATTAAGCTTTTCCATCACTCCTAAATTTCAAAGTCTTTTTAATACAATGTAATCGCAGCTTCAGCTGAGCGTAAGGGGCAAGATCTCCACACTCATCTTCTCCATACCACCAAACTACTGACTCTCATTTCTCTCGTTTACATGGAAAGAAATGCTGTTTGAGAAGTCATGGCATGGAAGCTAAATGTTCCCCGCTAATTACTATTAATTAAGATAAAGCGTCTTAGAAACACTACCGGCAAGCTAAAGTGTTGTGTAAAATAGAAGACAACATGTCAGCTAACCGAGGCAATCGCCTGGGTAATTAACCTGGTAATATTAGCTTGTTAGATGCACTGTCTTACCCGATAAATAGGTCTTTCGATCAGACATGTTTTTGCTGTAGACTTATTTAATATTGGGGTTTGCAAATCCAGGATTTCTGAAGTTGACATGAATTAAGCACTGCCAGAATATTGCATTATTTATATATTTTTTTCTGTTAACATAACTAGTAATCTTTTTCAGACGTTTTGGTCTGACAAAACTGTGTGTTATTTATCTTAAGAAAAGTAGATTATTTTTAAGCCAAACTGTCTATATAGTAAAAATCAACTGACTTGATATGAATCAAGACTCAAGAACCTTTATTGTCACCATGTGTTACCATGGTGAAACTTAATTTTTTTGAGACAAGCTCAAAAAAAGCTCACCAGCTCCCTGTTAGGTCTGGATATGTGTGCTACACATATTTAGGACGCATTAATTCAGACAGTGTTAACATTCCACTTTGCTTCCTGGTTCAGCTACTTAAATCATAAGTGCTGGAACAAACGGAAAAAGAATGTGATTATGGCAAGCAAAATGGTTAGAAAACCCCCCAAACATTTGACCTACTTTCACACTGAAAGGATGACGAAGAAGTCTGAAAATGATTGCTGACAGCTCTTATCCCCTTTTACATCAATTTCAGCTTCCTAAGTTCAGGAGGCTTTAAGGTGGGTTGGATTTGTAGTCAGTGGTTAAGAGGAGGTGTCAGCAGTACTCAGCAGGACAGTCAAAAACTCACGACCCCCTTGGTACTGAGGATTCCACAGTGGTGGTCCTCCCTCAACCTTCTCACTCTTCATTAACCTTAAAAGGCTTTGTTGGACAGCTGATGTCTTGTCATACATGAAGTGAACTGAGTCCGTGCAACTCATAATGTTATTTTTGAGTTAGGGAGATTCAGTTATACAATTGCATCTCGTGGTGAAAGTGTACACCTCTATCAGCAAGCAAACATTTCCAATAATTCTCTACAAAGTACAGTAGTGGTTCATACTTGTGACAAAACTAATCATTAGCATAGGCTGTCTTGAAGACCAAACAGTTATCCCAAATACTATTAGTATTCTTAATTTATCGAAGTAATCTGCCCACTCTAACAAAATAAAACTGGTGTATTACTTTGGTAATGCTGTATAATCAAAGCATTTCATTTTGATTTTGATTATTTGCTTTTTATAATACTTGTCATTTGATCTTGTCTGTTGTTGAGCTAAAAGCAATTTTCCACTCAGGTGGACAATAAAGATTTAGTCTATTCTTTTAAATATTTTCTTAATTAAGTTTGCTAAAACAATGTCAGACTCCGTAATTTTCTCTGGTCCCTTGCCTGATTTGACCAGTGATGACATGTTTAGCTGCATGTCATCAGTCAACCGCCGGTTGTCTAGGTGGTGTCCTGAAAACGACGTGAACTGCATTGATAACTGGTGATAATCTGGTCTGATCCGGAGAGACGGCATCCATCCATCCCATTTTGGATGGTGCAGCTCTTCTTTGTAGGAATCTGGCCGGATTTATTAGTTTTCCAAAAATACTGACCACCCAGCGTCCAGACCAGTAAGCAGAGCCATAGTTTAACACACTTCTCTGCAGCTTCTGTACTGTTGCCCGCTCATTACCCTATTGAGACGGTGTCTTTCCCACAGCCAAAACTAAACAGATTAAAAATTTATCTAAAAGGAGTAAATCATAAAAATCTCATAAAAAACCATACGACTCAACTTGAACCAAAAAAACAATACAATTAAATGTGGTTTATTGAATATAAGATATCTTCCTCCAAAGACGTTGTTAGTTAATGAATTGATTTCTGACAATCAGATTGATTTATTTTGTCTCACAGAAACCTGGCTACAAGAGGACTATGTTAGTATAAATGAGTCAACTTCCTGTAATTATTTAAGTTTCCACATTCCCAGAACTCCAGGATGAGGAGGAGGAGTAGCAACCATCTTTCAGTCTGATTTATTAATTAGTTCCAGGGCAATAACTAACTAAAATTCTTTTAAACATTAAATCTTTAGTTTCCCTCATCCAAACTGCAAAGCAATAAAACCTCTTCTCTTTGTTGTTTTGTATTGTCCACCAGCTGACATATGGCATTGATTGTGAAGCATTAACAGTATTTCTTCACAACCCTGTCCTATCTGACCATTTTTAATAACCTTTGAGTTCAATTTAACTGAGTTCTCCACCCCCAAAAGAAGGTTTCATTATAGCAGATCTGTATCAGACAATTCTGTATCAAACTTGAAAGAGTCTGCCCCCTCTTAATTTTCACAGTATCACAGAAACGCCCAGCAGATGGCAGCAATGTTATTTCTTCCCGTTAAAAGATTTATGCTCTTGTTGATGGTGTTACTTCCTCGTTGTATTTTGCATTAGACAACGTAGTCCACTTGAAAAAAAAAAGGTAATTATTCACTGGAAGTTGACTCCCTGGTTTAATCCAGAGCTGTGTTCTTTGACATACTAGACTGTTTTGTTGTAAATATTTGTGTTAATTCAATGATTGAAACCAGGATTTTAGTACTGAAGGTTATTATTCTTTGAGAATCCCATACCCTAACAAATCCCATTGCTAACAAATCATAACAGTAGTGATGTTATGAACTGGTGTTGTTGAAGACGAAACATAGTAATGAGGTGCATAGTAAATGTTAACTAAACTCATAAAACAACAAATCAGGCATGCAACAATAACAGAGGAGCAGACATTCACAGACTCACACAGACTCTATCATCTGTGCGTTTTGTTCTACGTCCCAAATTGAAGACATCCTATTCGATAAAATAACTCTGACCAGCTCCGTGTAGCTCTGCAGCATGATGGAGAGCCCTCTACAGTTGTCCATCAGAAATACAGATTGGGTCTGTTTTTGACAGATGATGGAGCAAACTCATACATTTCCAAAAACCAGATGAACCAGACAGGAAGTCAGATCCAGGAAGTATTTATTTTAAAATAAAGGAGGGAGGGGGCAGGCTGTCTGGATGCCTGAACAGATCCTAAATGCATCCGTTGTGGATTGCTGCATGGCACATGTGATGGATGACGAAGCGTACATGGAACGTTGTCAGTGTCAAGCTGGCTTGAGAAAACCAAAAACCACTCATGCAAGAGAGCTTGGTAACTGGATGGTAGACCGGTGAGTTGAAAGGCAGTTCAGATATAGCTAGGAACTGCAGGGAGCTGAGACACTGAAGGAAGGTACTGGCTAAGTCAGGGAACACAAATAACAGCCAGTAACAAGACAGAGAGACAGCAGCGACACATGCTTGTAAAAAAGTGGCACCTTTTAAAATTGGCATGCCAGATACCATTTTTCACTCCAGGTGCTGCTGTTCTTGACCTTCAACAATAGTGAATGAACAGATTTCCAAAATTACCTATGGGAGATGGGTTTTCATTAGTCCTTGCTGCTAATTAGGTTCTTTGATTAGCTGCACAAACAAAATATTTTCTAGCAAACATTTAAATACATAATGAGACCATTTGGGTGAAGGTCCTGACAAAAAAACAATGCACCAGAATGAAGTAGAATATTAAAACCTAAAATGTTGTCTCAATGATTTTCTGGAATTTGACTTATGATGACCAGGCCCACGTCCCTCTGAAGAGCATGGTAATTAAAATAATTTCAAAAGACCTGTGATGTAAAAACTGCTGTCGCTGACTCACAGGCAGAATCATTTACACCACTGGGTATCAAACCTTTTAATAACAAGTACCACTTAAGCAAATAAAAAGTTTTCCAACTACACCTATTTCTACATAGGTCTTAAAAGAGTAGTACAACAAGACTTAGATGGTGTTTATCTATCAAATCTGAATGATTGGTTGAATGATGCTACTTAATTATGCCTTCCATTTGTACTTGAACATTTTAATTTCTGTGAAGTTGGATAAATTAACAGAAAGAGCTCTAGAAGTTGGAATTCTCAAAAGGAGAGTCTTCTCAACAACACTGACCTCAAAATCAAACATGGCCAACTTACATAACAAATTCATTCATAGAAGCTTTGCACCTCTCACAATTTTTATTTCAATAAATACATCACACAAACTGTAATATAAAACCTTTAATAAAGATGTTGCTATAGTGCTTGACAATAAAGAATGCAGAGGAATACATTCTCATTGTCTTTAACCTGGCCATATAAAATATTGATTGGGAAAACCCACTGGTTTTGAAAATTGGCACTGAAACATGGTTAAGTTTGGTTTGATACAATTCACAGATCCAAGTTTTTTGTGCAGAGGTAAATTGAACACAGATATATTAACCACCAGCTCATGTCCGTGGTTTACTGTCATCCATAACTTCACAGTAAATATGTTTGTATTCACCTCAGAGAAACAGAAATCTCAAAACCTCTTCTCACTACCAGTGAGTGCAGCCCATCTACCACCATGGCTACTTGTACCTCAGTTTTAGCACCATGGATTTATACTGCATTCAAACTTTCAAACTAACCTCAACATTATCTAAGCTGCTCGCACAGTTATGCATGACAATCGACATGGCAGTTCATGGTGATTATTAACGTTTTAGTCACACTGGATTGCTCTCAACTGTAAATTATTTATGAGTTGCACATGAATTATGGGGAAACTTTGACTCTGGGGAAGTGTCACAGTGACATGCTGGTGACAAATCCCACCGCAAATGACTACATGATAATTTGTTCCCGATGCCTTAATCTACATCCCTGAATTACAATTTTTTTCAGTGGTGCAAAAAGCCCATAATAAGTCATGCCACATTTTATTTAGGGTAAAAAAATAAATAAAATCAACCAACTGAACACTTTCTGTTATTCAACGTTGTTAATTTTTTTGCAGTTATACTTATTGATGATGTTTAAATGCATCTTCAGTTCTATTATCTGCTTGACCTAGAAAGTCCATTAACATAAGACTACAGAGTCGGTGCGTGCAACATCAAATTTATGAGTCATTGAGGGATGGTGCTAGAGGGACGAAGCTACCCTCAGGAGCCCAGTGGCCATGAACTGCACCACCATCTTTGAAAGGGAGCTCCTGAATAAAACATGCCTGAGCATGGAAGTACTATATTATAAGTTTATAGAACAAATCCCCTACAGTTCTTACGAATACTACAATGGTGATACATTTAGATCAGAGGGTCGGGGAGGAAAATGAATGTCCCTGATGTATTTAAACAACAGTAAGATGAAGCTATGGAAGAATCCAGGTCAGGCATGGGGGAGAAAACCACCTCGCTGCACCAGCAGGGGGGCTCAGGAGTGGGCAAGCTGACTGATGCTGGCTCTGGTGTAGTAACACATTGTTTGTGCCTAGGCTGTTTGCTCACTGAGAACATGACGGAGCACCAGAAGGCCAACCTCTGCCACTCTGCTTAATTTCAGCCAAGCGTTTGTTACTCAGAGTCTGTCGATGAAGAGTTCTTCACCCACAGCCAGCCAGGCCTGTAGGGTGATGACCCCCTGATCTCTGTCTGATTTCGTTACCTCTCTCAAATCCAGATTCATGCCGCCTGCATGCCTGGGCTTAGCACAGTTTAACTGTTCTCTGGACAAAAAACTGGCAGTACACACACAGGTCAGCCTAATGGTAACCCACTTGTGTTAGGAAAACATACACCATGCCCTCACCGCTCACACGAAACAAACTGAAGGGAAAGTAAGTAGAAAAGTGTTCGAATGCGGACTAGGCTTTAAAAAAAACAATCGAAATATGCAGGATGCGGACTGATCTACGGTCTAGATGTTGTCTTTAACAGAATCTCTGCATCAGCAAGGTCTAAAGCCCCACAGAGGTCAGTAGGTTCACAGCATTCAGTTAGAGAAGCTAAAACATAAGTGGTTCCACTGGGTTCATTCTCAGCCACTTTGTGTGGGCATAAAATACAAGCTTTTACATAACTGTAATCTTTTACCTTTGAATAAAGCTATCCTTTTCGAGTCATCTTAAGGGAAATACAGAGACATCATAAACAAGCAATTTGACCTCACTTGTAAAGAAGCTTTCAGAAGCTCTGTGAGAGGTTGCCCGTTTTAATAGCTGTTTGAATGTCACTGTAATGAGAGAGCTTTGAAAGGTAACAAAACCATCCCACTCACTTATGTTATTTCAATTAGAGCAGGATTTCAGAGCATGCAGTCTCCCTGAGTGACACAGGATTTGCCATTAAACCTTAGAGTATCTCCCTTTCATGAAAGTACCTCCCCATGTGCAGCGGCACAGGAAAAGCAGCAGCAATGTTGATCACCCACTCATTTTTCCACATCTCCTGTGAGCTGTCTCAGGAAATATGCGTCAGTCCTTACAATTTTTTTTTTATTGTTCTGCGATCCGGATGGTGTTTTTTAATAACACTTAAAAGTTAAGAGATAGTTGAACTGAGCTTCTATTTAAAGGGTAAGGGTAGTCATGTGTTGGAATGAGATTCTCAGTATATTCTCGTGTAAAAAAAAAGTTTCATTGTATCAAGATTTTACCTCTAAAATTGAAAACAAAACTAAATTATATAACATCCAAGCAAATGCTTGGTTCACAGATTGCCTCAGTAAAATAACTCAGTGCACTAAATGTAATTAAATTGTTTCTGTCCGTCAGGGGATACCACAAGGTTCAGTACTTGGTCCCCTCTTATTGGGATATATTTTATATTCAAATTTCTGCTCACCGTCCTCATATGGTTGACACTGTGTGCCATGCTGTGCTCCAGTTTCTCACTAACTGTGAAGAACTGACACAACATTGTGAAGTATACTTTTGTATGGAATGGCCAGCTCTGGTCATTTGTAGGAACAGTCACTGCCTTGTTTTTATATACCAGTATATCTCAAATATGTTTGAATATTATATTATATTATATATATATATATATATATATATATATATATATAGTCACATTAACAGAAAATCTAGAGGAAGGAAGAAGTGAGGTAGGAAAAGGTGCACCAGCAATAGTGATAACCACTTCACAAGGAGTGGGCTGAGACTGGAGTCAGCGCATCAAGAGCCACCACACACAGTACTGGACATGAGTTACAAATGTCACATTCCTTGTGTCAAACCACTCCTGAACTAGAGACTATGTCATAAACGTCTTGGCTGGGTCACTGAAAAAAAGGAGCTTGCTCAATGGTTCAAAGACTTATTTTCAGATGAAAGTAAATGCTGCATTTCATTTGGAAATTAGGGTCCCAGAGTTTGGAGAAAGAGTGAATAGGCACAGAATCCACATTTCTTGAAGTGGAATGTGAAGTTTCATCAGTCAGTGATGGTTTGTCACCTGATGGTGTTGGTCCACTGTGTTTTCTGAAGTCCACAGTCAATGCAGCCAGCTACCATGACATTCTAGAGCCCTTCATGCTTCCCTCTGCAGACAAGCTGTTGTAAATGCTGATTTTATTTTCCAGCAAATGATGCAGAATGACTAGAAATTAAGACCCTTAATATATTTGAGATCTTTTAAATTGATAGTGAGGAGATTTGAGCTTAATTCCGTATATGTAAGTTTTTCTTAGTTTTGTTTTTTGAATGTATTTCATGTTCTTGTAATTCTAATGGGTTTAATGTACCGCTGCTGCCTGTGTTTCAATGAAAGCATAAACGTGCTTTTATTCAAACATTCATTAATACTGGTGAAAAATTACATTATATTAATTATATTATACTGTTGTCATGATTCTGCACTGTTTCTCCGTTTCTGTTTTTTCTTTCTTTTTGGCTGGCTGGCTGTTTGCCACTCACTGCTCTGCTATTTGAGTGAGCAGCTGCACCTGTTACACTTAATCACCTGCATTTTTCCCACACCTACATCTCTACCATATATACCTGCCTCTCACAGCCAGTTTCAGCTAGATTGTTGTAAGCCACAGTGTGAGAAAGAGCCAGTGTTCATCCATGCCAATCTGCCAAGTTCTCCGACCAGGTTCTTGTTTTCTGGATTTCCCTATTCTTGCCCTGCCCTTGTCGGATACCTCTTTAGCTTTTTGTTTCCTGGTTATAACCTGGACTGTCCTCACAACCTCAAACCTTGCCTTGCCCTAGACTTCTGTCAGCCTCCATGCCACGGATCCTGCCCAGCGTCACTCCAGTGCACCTACCCAGATTGGCTACAAAGCATCTGCCCAGTGTTGCCTTCTGTGCCCCTGACCAGAACCATCTGCATAATACCAGCACCAGGGCTTGTTAATTTTATAAATAAACCTTTTAAGCGCAAATGTTGTGTCTGGTTTGAATATTGGGTTCTATCACTGCATTACAGTAGTTACCTTTTAGTACTATAATATTGTAGCTTTTGGCATTGATTAGTCAAACCATCTGCTAAGATAGAGCTGTTCATCCACTGCCAACTGTAGTTTTAAAACAGTTTTACCTTTAAAAAGTTATTGGTGATTCTTTCTTTCTTCTCCACGTCCATATTCTCAAAGATTTGTCTTTCTGAACTGCCAAATTTGTCTTTCCTGTTAACAGTGCCCAGAAAAAATGGGGATGGGGTCCTGCCGAACAAAACCAGCACTGAGTAAACATCAGTATTTCCTTTTTCAGTTACTCTGTCTGGAAAAGTAAAAACAAAATATACATTTATATTTGTCAGTTGATCTGACCCACTCTTTTGTCATTTAATTGAAATCAAGATGAATGAGTAAATTGAATAAGTGCTTCAACAGTCACCAAGACAAACAGACTTTAAACATCAACTTCAATCTCAAAATATTTTGTAGGTTTTTATGGAAGCGCATTTTATTAACTAGTAGTGGCGACAGTGGTTATTTGCATGGGAAAATAGAGGCGACCAGTGATCTTCCTGTGTAAAACATGTGACACAAAGCTTCTAGAGAGTTTCAGTTCAAAACACCTAGATCATGTAAAAACAAGAAGTATCATAGTAGTTTTATTGAATTGTAATGTAATGTCTAAAGAGCCTTTATTTTTGTATTTGGTAGTTACACAAATGAGAACTGCTTTACATATTTCGTTCTCTGCAAGTGTTTCACACAGGAAGATCTTTGGTAGTGTACTGCCTCCTGTCTCCATTTCCCATCTAAACAACTAGCATTTTAAAACATAACCCACTGCAAATTTGGCAATGCTTAAAAGTTTCTAAAAGAAGCCTTTGCAAAATTCACTTTTTTAAAAAAAATTTGGAGTTATTTTAAGAAAGCAGAAGTCTGCTTGAGTCTTGGTTCCTCTCGGACTACAAGTTAGCTGCAGCCTCCAGGACTACTTAATCTGGATTTACATGAAATTAAGACGCCAGGAAAGTTATATACTGCAGGTGAGATGTGAACTGCTAATAACCTTTTAAAAGAACCTCACTTCAAAACTCATGAGCTATCCCTTTGAGATATATTGCCTCAAAGAGAGCTATCATGTTCTGGATTAAAGAAGCATTTGTCACAATCTGTTGGCCTAATTAGCATTACATGGAGGGTGACACATGCACATACGGCAGCAGCCTCAATAAGTGCTACCACTTCATCATCAGCCTCTGTAGTATAATGCTAATGGATTTCACACTTGTGGTCCATCCGTCAGCCCCTCGTTGTAAACTGTGTGACTCATTCAGAGTGAAAAAAGCTAGATTTTATCCTATTTCATTAAAGCACCGCGAGGGGAGGGGGGATGGGGAGGGGGTGCTCAGCAGTAGTGGCCAAAGTCACAGAGCTTTCCCAGCGTGTGCCGCCTACACTGTTCGGATAAATAGTTTTTAAAAATCGAGGCCCTGGACGTATTTCCACAGGATTAGCTGGCATGTAAGCACTCGTGTCTGCTGATAAATGGTTCTCCAGATTTTACTTGCCTGGCAGAAAAGATGTGCATGGCGACAGAGGGCAAAAGAATGGAAAAGAGCAAAGTAAAACATTCATTGGACAATGCTGATTGATGGCTTTATCATGTTAGAGGCGAAGTGGCCTGAGAAGGCCAGGGTGATGATGTATTGTTTAACAATACATCGGAACAGTACGTGAATACAAACCGCTGCCTTCATCTCTCCTCATCTCTATGCCCGCGAATGTGGGCGTGTGAGCGAGCGCGGTTCGGTGTCTCGGCTGGAACAGGAAGACTGATGAGTCGAGATATGATGTATGCCCTGTCCTTCTGCTCCCTCTCCATCAGCAGGCATCCGCTGCATGGGTAATGACGATGAGGGCAGCCTGGACAGCAGCGTATTACTTCACAATGCTAAAAGATAATGAACTAGCTTCCTGCTGTGCTGGGGAATCTTCTCATGCATCCAATTACTGCCTTAAAAATCAATCTCCAGATGACCTAAAAAACACACACACTCATCTGCTGCTATTTCGCAGCTTAAGTGAAATTGGGAATGCCAACAGAGAGAGGGAGAGTCAGGGGTTGATAAGGGAGGCCATTAATCTACATTTTTAATATACTAATGGATGTTTGTCTGGTTGAAACAGAAAATATAAAGAGTGAAAAGAAACATGGAGGGGTAAAAGAGGAGGAAACCATCTGAAGAAGAAACATACAGTTACAGTTGACAGAGTTGGGAGGCATTTTCTCTCTCTGAACCCACTGAAACATCTGACTACTCCTTCCATTTTGTGCTTTGAAATAATTGCTGCATTTGCAAAAGTTCTGCTTCACAGTTTGAAATTGGTGACAAAGTGGCGAGCGGTGCTGTGAGCCCTCCCAATGCATGTGGGTATGTGACAACACACAGGAGGAACCTTCTTCAAAGAGAGCTAAAAAAAGAGAAACTCTTCTCTCAAAAGGACGCTGCTGCCTTTCCCACAAGTGTTACTCATGGCAAAGCCTATCACTTGGCTGCTGTAGTGCAATAAAAAAATAAAAACCTTTTTTATGATAAACTATTCCGGCAGGCTGCAACATTTTACAGCACATCGTAAAAGGGACAGGGTTGGGTCGGAACAACTGCTGAAGTAATGGACCATAAATGTGATCAAACCCAAAATAAACTTCCCATTACTTACAGTCATTAGCTTCATTAACCTGCAACCTTTAGAGACATAGTCAGGTATACAGCTTCATTCAATTTTTGAAATAATTTTAGGTTGAAACCCAATTACAGCGCCCTTTTCATTGTGGCAAGATTTGGCCTAAGCTTAGTAGACTAATTAGAGCTAATTACAAATGAACAGACTTTCTAAAGAATCATTTGTGTCAAGATATGCCCTCAGCATTCTCTCTGAAGTCTGTCCTCTTAACTTGATTAAAAAAAGAGATTTAAGAATTACTTTAAGAATCGCTCCACTATCACAGATTTTTTTTCTTGTTGTCATTTCACCTTTCCCCTTTCCCCTCATTCCTTTACATCTTTTTTATAACTTTTTTCTGTCAGCATCATTAATCATGAACCTGTTCTACAAGTATTAACAGTAGTAAAAACACAAAACAAAGGTACCAAGGAGACTACTTTACAGTTGTCTACATTGAAACAGGGAGCTTGCATGGGATGACCATATTTTGATTTGAAAAAAAAAAAAAAATAGGACTCTTCAGGCTACATTCACACTGCAGGTGTGTAGCCATGTTTTAATGCACGTGTGCAAAGTAATAAAACAACATGAAAATGGTAAATAGCGGGGATTCCAAAAAAAGTGGCTCTGCACTATAATGGGGTTTATATTTTTGTTACAGCAGATCCCAAGCGCCCCTAAATATTATAGACTGAAATCCCGGTTTGCAGCTTCAGGCAAGTTTCAAACATGTTTAGCTCTCTGTTGTAGCTCCTTTTCTTTTTTCTTTTTTTCTCCACCATCAAGATGAAACAGGCGGCATTCTAGCAGTGGCTGCAGGTGGAGAGAAATCAGACGGTCTTACTGTGTTTTTACTGGATCGATCAGCAGAGTGTAAATCCTGCCAAAAGGAATAAATCAACGTTTTTCAGATGTTGAACGAACCTAGACCCAGAAAACTTCAGTCAGTTGAATTCTACCTTTACAGCATCTTCTACTAAAGAAATAACTTGGATGTACTACTGCTGAGGATCATTAGCTTACTCACTAACTTGCACATCAGTTTCTTAAGTTGGAACTTTTAAATATTGGAATATCTAGTCTGACAACTTTATTTCGCCTTCATATCACCAAAGCAAACTGGCGCATGCAGCCACCTTACTTGTAATGTCCTTGTGAAGAAACAGAAAAGATCTGTTTATATTCGTTAGTATTTGCGTTACAAGATTAACCCCCTGGCAGGTCTACCACCTCTTATTTCAACAATCCTCATTATAAGGCGTACAAGGATAAAATATTTTCTATCCAAGAGTACGACTTCTTCATCTTCAGCACTCCTATTACAGACTTCAGTTGTGTGTGCAGGAAAACCCGTTGTATTAGAATTGGAACATGTTTTCTCTTGAGAAGGTGATGGTGTGGGCTGATCCATCTGTATGTGTGTGTGTGTGTGTGTGTGTGTGTGTGTGTGTGTGCAAAGGGGGAATGTCGGCTCTGCTTTTACATTACCTTATTTCCTCTTTTCTATCTGCGAGGAGTGTAGCAGGGAGGAGGGAGAGGACCTTATCTGTGCAGCTTTTCATGCCACAGTGATCCCGACTAATCTAATTCAGCCTTCCTTTTTCTCGCTTGTGCGCTTCTTACACATTGGGGCATGCAGATTGTAAAAACCTTGTGTGTGTGTGTGTGTGTGTGTGTGTGTGTGTGTGTGTGTGTGTGTCTGTCTGTGGGGGGGGGGTGGTCGAGTGTGAAAGAGGGTAAAGAAAAGGGGACAGAGGGAAAGGGACAGAGTTAATGAGTTCTGAATGTGTCTTCATGTATGAGTATTTGGTTCGTGTGTTTCGCGCTGAAGCAGGAGTTGCTCTGCACCTCTGGAAGTTGTTTGTGCAAGACAGACACACAAAAAAAAACAAAAAAAAAAAAACGTGGGGGAAACGTATACATAGTGCATGTCACCAAATCTAACATTGGGAAAACTTGCGAGTGTATCTAAAGAGATAGAAAATATCAGTGAAAAGTGAGTCTATTTTATGAATAAAATGTATAAATCCTTCCAATGTGCAAGACAGATTTTTGAATTTTTTTTTTTTGGAGGGGAGAGGATTAAACACAATACTTGCAACTTTCTGTCTCATGTCACAGACTATAAGATCAGACAGCAAAAGTACTTCAGCGGTTTCACTGAAAATGTTTGTAACACTTTTCACAGCATTATATTTGGCAATCAGAGGCTAAGTTGTCAGCTTTTTCTGCCTAGGTTAAACAACAGATGTAAAAGTGTTTTCTCCGTCATCAGGCTGAGGTACAGAGTTTTATACAAGCGGAGCAATGCTGTTCTGTAGCCTCACAGCCTGTTTTTCTTCTTTTCTCTCATGCTTTTGTTAACAGGTGTGTGCTTTGGTTATGCCCCAAGATGGCTCCTGTGTGAACTTACTGCTAGGGATTTTACGCAGTTTTCCCATTTTTCTCCAGGATTCCTCTGAAGAAGGGTGGCTAAGATATTGTGGAGATCTTATGAGCAGCGGGACCTCATGCTGCTAATCTGCTCAAGCAGCAGTGTGCTCTATTGTGCATGCTGTTGCTTTTCAACCCCACTCCTTCCTAAGTGGAATGAAAAAAATTGGTAGAAAAAGTGCACATGCAAGAGTGATAATGAAATGGGAAGCGAAGTCTGTTTAAGAGTTTAAGAGAAATTTACAATTGAATGCAACTGAAGTTGGATCTATCGAGGACATAGGCTACAAGTGTCACATTCCTGATGTTTAACCATTAAAATAAAACAGGATTGTTTTACTGTTTCTGTTAACCCACCAACATGACGTCTTAATTGTGACCTCTGTGCAAACCTGTTGCATATCCGCATATTGGGGCCAGTGAGGCCTGGTATAAGTACAGGGCCACTGCTGGTCATCCAGGGTTTCTGTTTGGGGAAAGCCCAGTTGTTTTTTTCCTCCCCACAGTCACATTATTGATGGAGAACTGGATATAGTCCCGTACAGTTCCTGTGAAGGTTTCTATCACCTGGTGTTCAAATAAGTCCCGCTCTGTCTGACTGAAGCAGTCCTGTAGTTTTTCCAGTAGGGCCTGGCGCTGCAATTTAAGGTGTTGTAGGTTGGGGAAAGTAGGAACGAATGATGATCTGACCGGCCAAGGTGTGGGAGGGGTGTGGCTCTGTAAGCGTACCTAATGTCGGTGGAAACATGATCCAAAATGTTCTCTCCTCCTTGTAGAATATTTAACATGCTGGTAAAACTTTGGGAGTACAGTCCTTAAGTTAACCTTGTTAAAGTCCCCTGCAATTATGTAAACATTACTGGGGTAGGCCCACTGCTTGTTGTTGGTGGTGTTTAGCAGGAGAGAGAGTGCTGTGTTTACATTGGCATCAGGTGGAATGTAAACAGCCATTACGATCACAACCTTTAGCTCTCACAGCATAAAAAACGGCTGGCATCCAACAGACATGTACTTAATGTCGGGAACAGTGTTTTTTTTATAACTGTTCTGTTGTTACACCAGTTTTCATGGACATACACTCAACTAAAATATAAACGCAACACTTTTGCGTTGGGATGGGTTATCTCAGCAAAGGAAAAAATGCTCACTATCACAGATTTAGACTGGTTTGTGAAAAATATTTGAGGGAAATGGTGATATTGTGTATGTGGAAAAAGTTTTACATCTTTGAGTTTATCTCACAAAAAATGGGAGCAGAACCAAAAGTGTTGCGTTTATATTTTTGTTGAGTGTGCAAGAGAGCCCACCCCCTCAGCTTTTGCCAGAGTCCGGAGTCCTGTCCCAGCGGAGCAGAGTGTGACCTGTCACTGGCATCGGGTATCCCCAAATGAAGCCAGGTCTCGGAGACAATCAGAATGCAACAATCCCGAACATGACAGTTTCCAAGGAGTTGTAGCTCCAAATCATCTGTTTTCAGCAGAGATTTGGCTTTGGAAAGATACAGTTCTTGGAAGAGGTGGCTTGTTTGGTTGTTTTCTCAGCCTGAAAATTACACCGGAGCTGCTGCCTCGTTTCTGCTTCCTCTTTCTCCTCCATCTGTGCCGACTCCTAGACCCAACAACAATCCACGGAAAACCCAGCGGTCTCGCTACTCCGTCTGGGATGTTATGCTTGGGATGGAAGTCGCTTGAAACAGATATCAGGTGTTGGTTCCCAGTGTCTAAAAGCATCTGATGAGTGTACCGTATGTTCCCAGTATCGGTAGTGCAAAAAGCAAAGTGAAACAACAAAAATAGAAAAAAGAAAAGAACACTAATGTGGAGAGTGACTATGCGTGCTGCCATTTTGAGTATCATTCAAGTTGAAAAGAACAAAAACGCCATGGGAGAACAAAGGTTAAATGAACTAGCTATGCTGTCTATTGAAAATTAAAAACGTTTGTTCCCCACCTAACTCATCATGCCAGAGACACCACAAGTTGACAACACACTAGTAGGAACCACAAAAACTGTGTAATTCCCACACCACGAGCGTACAAAGACGTCCTTAGGAAGGCACCACCACTAAATAAACTTCCAGAAAGAAACAAACGATGAGGTTCAGGTGACTTTGAATTATAAAACCACAACTGGTGTTGGCATTGGTTATACTATGCACATTAATTTCTACCGATTGCAGTCATACTGTGCCTGTGCTTTATCTCATACAGTGAGATTACCCCCCCCCCCCCAGAGTAGAGGAAAACAGGTTTTCCTCTACTCTGAAACCTGTTTCCAAACTGTGTCGTTGTCGGAGAAAACGCACGCAGTTGTGGTGTACACAAACAATAGAAATGCAACCAAATGGTTCCATTTTAGCCAAAAATGATGTGTGCATAGGGTCCCAGATACAGTGTCAGATCTGTATCTGGGATCTTACCTGGGATGAGGAGAAAGGACTGGACATTTGCTAGTCAACTGCCCTCTTTTCAGATGAAAGTAAATTTTGCATTTTATTCAGTGAGTGTTAGGTGTCCACGGTCAGTGATGATGTGTGGTGTCGTGTAATCTGAAAGTGTTGGACAACCATGTTTTATCCAGTCTAATATCAGCGGAGTCATCTATCAGAAAATGTTGGAGCACTTCAAGTTGCCTTCTGACAACCTTTATGAAGATGCTGATGCCATTTTCCAACAGGACTGGGCAATGCCTACACAAACGTAACAGTGTCTGGTTTAATTATAATTTCATCACTCAGCTTGACCAGCAAACTGGCTTGACTTTTATCCCAAAGAGAATCTGCGATAAAGTATCCTGCGCTTCCTCAACAACTAAAGACACAAAGGCTGATCTCTTCAAGGGAAACATCTCAATATGTAGCGTGCACACACACACACACACACACACACACACACACACACACACACACACACACACACACACACACACACACACACACACACACACACACACACACACCTCCTGTCATCTGCCAAAATGATGCTGTATCTAACTGATTTATCCAAGTTCAGGATGTAATTATACTATTTTCATTGACATAGATTAAAAGAAGTTGTGAATTATGGTAAGCAACAAAATGTCTTAATATGTAACAGACCCATCAGCTTGAGAAAGATTGACTTAAAAAATAAATAGCACACACACACACACACACCTATCTATCTATCTATCTATCTATCTATCTATCTATCTATCTATCTATCTATCTATCTATCTATCTATCTATCTATCTATCTATATATATGTATATATATGTATATATATATATATGTATATATATATATATATATATATATATATATATATATATATATATATATATATATATGTAAATCAGTACAAAAATCTGTGAGACTGTTCTTCTGCTCTTTGTTTTGTTTTCGAACAAAGCCTTTTCAACAGAATCATGCAAATCGTCTCTGTGGGTTTTTGTCAATGGAAAAGTGTGGCAGCAACTCTATATTCTTAGATCACCCAAAGCAGGCTGTTACATCAGTGACATGAAAAGGATGCAAGAAAAGGAAGTCGGATAATACAGGAGCATTAAAGATGGCGCTTCAATTATCCAGAGAATGGATCTGTGGGTGAGGATGCCTCATGTTCCTCTAAATCCAGGAACAGCCACCCACAGGCATCAATCATCTGCATAGCTACAGGCTATACTCGGAGAATGGGAATAACACAACAGTCGGGTCTCTATCATACAGATCAGAGGTCCCAAAATAAAAATAAATGCAGTCTTTTAGTTAATTTTTTAGCAATGAGCACTGTTGTAACACTGAGTGTTTCTTGTCAACACAGCCAATGTTTCTTACAGTTCACCTGAATGCTGCTGTTCTGTATCAGAGGCAGCACTTTCTGGGATACACAAGACAGCTACAGAATTGTATGAAGGATGACCTGTATGAACTTTGGTAAGAGTAAATCTACACATCAGACTCCCTGGGCCTCGCTCAGAGAGACGTACAGCCCAAGGCTTCCCCCTTAGGTCAAAGCCCACTTCAGAATCCAGTCTGAGGCCAATTGTAAGTTACACATGCTCCTTTCCCTCTCCTGATCCTAAATGGATGCTGTTGGCACTGGCCTGCAGTACATTATTATCCCTGTCTTCCTCATGAAAACAGGGGTGTGCATGTCTAGCATCTGTGTGGAAATAGTTATACTACAACAAAAATGTGCCTACTGCTGAAGGTGTTGTCATATTTAAATATAAAGCATGTAACATCTGAATCCAATAATTTATTTTAAAACTTGTGAAAAATTAGATTTTTCTTACTAAATATTATAATATAAGATGATCAGACAGGAGAGAAATGCTTTCATATTCTATTATGAGTATGAAAGCACATTTTGTCAATTTTGGCAGTACTAGAAACAAGTTTCTGCTACTAGAAATATAAACATTGAACAACAGATTTGTCATTTATTTTACAAATAACCTTTGATAGCAAATCTGTGGGAATGCTTACTTTTATATTAAATAAGGTGACCCTACATTCTTAAGTAGAAAGTACCTGAAGCCCTTCTCTTGTTCTGCCTCTTATCCAAAAATCTCTTTAAGAAACAAGAGAAGGAGTTTTAGGATTAGGAAGCATTTAGGATTGTCATGTCTTTGGTGCTGCAAATCTGTGACCGAATCTACACCAGTATTTTAAAGAATGTGGGACTTGACACATTCTCTGTTTTTTTTTTTTTTTAGTTTTCTTTTGTGTTTATCTTTTTAGCAAGTCTTTGTTGTTTATTGTGTTCTAACAGATCTTGCCTTATTCTGTTGTTAATTTTACTACTACCATTTTACATTATTTGTTTATTCCTACATGTCTAGTTTCTTAGTTTATTTTTGTGTTCTGCTCATTCTACATTTGGATTTTATTCCTTAGATCTCTGGTTATATTTTCTCCTTTGTTTACAGTTTATTTGTGTCTCAGATCAGCTTCTTTTGTGTTAATTAGTCTCCCTCCCTCAGCTGCCCTGCCTTGATTCTGCCTCACATTTTCCACACTTCCTCTGATCAGTTTCTCTGGTTCCTTTGTCATCTTCCACCCCTGCCTCAGGATTTAAAGGGTAACGCACCATCAAATTGACTTGTTTTTGCTAATGAATTGTATACATCAAGAATCAAGAATCTTTATTGTCACCATGTGTTTCCATAGGGAAATTTTTTCAGATATACACCGGCTCAGGATGTACGCATAGCATATCATGCAGACACAACAGTAATAATATTTCTTCACTATATATATATATATACAGTTTGAAGTCAGTTGATTGCACAGACCAAGCACACTTACTGCAAATAGTCTTTAGGGTCTGATAAGACTCGTATTGGGTCCAAATGTCTGGACAGCTGACATTTGTTTTCTTCAGACATGGTTCAGGGTTTGTAAACAGCAAAAGAGTTTACAGTCCATCAACTTAATTTTACATGAAATGTCAGTGTTAGAGAAATCTGGTTTCTGTGCACAAGGAAAATTAAAGGGCATCAACTGAACAGTAGTTCTAAAATATCAGTCTAATTACAGAACTGTGGCAAAAACATTTTATAGTTAACTTCAAATGCCGAAAACATCCGTTGAAGATTTCCAGGTTTGATATCTGGTACTTACAGATTTTCCCGCAAACTTAGTAAATGCTTCAGAGAAGTCCAAAAAAATAGAATCAAAAGTGGCTTATAACCTTAATAAACTGACTGCACAGATTAGGTTTGGAGGTGTACTTTCTCGCCTAAAACCATCTAAAAACTACTTCTTCTGATAAGTTAAGGATATAAAATTGATAGGATCTGGGTCTTTCTGCATGGAGTTTGCATGTTCAATGTGGGTTCTCTCTGGGTACTCCAGCTTCCTCCCAACAGTCCAAAAACATGACTGTTAGGTTAATTGGCCTCTCTAAATTATCCTTACGTGTGAGGGTTGCCCTGTGATGGACTGGTGACCTGTCCAGGGTGTACCCTGCCACTCGCCCATTGACAGCTGGAGATAGGCACCAGCACCAGTTGTGACCCCAATAGGGATAATCGTGTTGGACAATGGATGGACGGATGGAGGTTTGTAAACTCATCATCTCCTTACTGCTCCTTACTCCTTGGACATTTCTTTTCTCGCTTCACACAATCCTGCCCATTGAACAAAGCCCCAGGCTTCTTGAAAAGCCTTATCTTCAGATGAGGACCTTTTTTCCCATGAAAGCCCGGGGAAAGTGAAATCCCCCATATGGAAACGTGCAGTGGCTTGCAGAAGCACCGTGCTTTTCAAAAGCCTGGGATTTTTTGAGGCCTAATGGCAAAGGCCCTAATTTTGTTTGCATGAAAGAAAACCTTATTTAATCTATTTATATCCTAAACCCTTAAAATAGTTTTGTTGCCTACACTTAATGAAAAATAAAAACTTTAAATAAAGACAAATAACACTTTAATTGTCACACCTCACCAATAAGATGAAAAACAAGTTTGTTCAAGGTTCAAGGGGTATACATAGTTTTACAAAGCACTGTACAATTTTTCATGTACATAAATGCATTTTTGCAAAATGGTCCTACATCTGCTTTCTTATTACTTTTAACTTGAGACTGTATCCTCACTCTCGTCCTGTAAATATATCTAATTTTGCCCTTTGGTACTGTACTTGCCATAGACACTCAGTTTTTAGACCCTTGTGAAATTATGTTTTTTTTCTGTTATGAAAACCCATGTGTACAGGATCTCTGCATAAATCAGTGCCCGAAACTACTTAAATGCTCGATTTTACATGCAGAGCAAAAAGAGAGCCGCCATGTACTTTGGTGCCTCACTGAGCTGGATGGGACATCACTCACCATGGCCAAAGGCACAATGCCTGCCAGCTCCTCCTGGGCCAGGCGGATCTCTGTCTCAACCTCTTGTGTGGTGGCACGACTGGCCGGGTACTCTACTTGCCAGGCCATCCAGCGGCTGCCTGTCGGCTCTGGGAAGCTTTCCATTTTCAGATCCACCTGGAGCACCCTCTGAGCTCCCATCTCAGATCTAAAATTGCAAAAACAAAAACAAAAAAAACACATCAGTAATGGGTGAAACATGGCTGGGTGAGGAAATAAGTAATCACAACAATTTGCCAAAGTATTCATATCTGCTGAACTTTTTAACATGTTGTCATATAATACAAATTTTGGTAGGATTTTATGTAATAGAACAACACAAAGTGGTACATATTTGTGAAGCAAAAGAAAAATTATGCATGGCTTTCAATTTGACACAAATACTTGCCCCAATCACTTATTGGTGCAATTACATCTACAAGACTTTTAGAGTATGCATGTACCAGCTTTGCACATCTCTAAATAGAAAAGGTTTCCCTATGGTTCTTTGAAAAACTGCGCAAACCCAGTCAAATTGTATGAGGGGTGACTGTGAACCAGCATTTCTTAAACCTTGGCAGAAATTCTCCATCAGATTTAGGTCTGGACTTTGACTGGCTCATTACAACTCATGAATATTCTCTAATGTAAACCATTGCGTTGGCTCTTTGGCTGTATGTTCAGTGTTGTTGCCCTAATAGAATTTTAACTTCCAACCTATTGCCTCAAGTGTTGTTTAGCCTCTGCCAGGTTTTTTTTTCTTCCATGGAGTCATTTTTTAATGCCTTGTATTTATTCCATGCATCTTCCCATTGATTCCGAACAGCTTTGTGTTTCCTGCTGAATAAGAGCAACCCCTAACCATGATGATACCACCACCATGTGTAACTATGGGGATAGTGTTCAACAACAATGTTAAAAAAAAATTATGTATGCCAAAATGCTTGATTTGGTCTCTTATGACCAGATAACCTTCTTTCACATGTTTGCTGTGTCCTCTGTGTTTTGCAAACTGCAAATCTAACTTCTTTTTCAACGATGGCTTTTTTCATTTCAATCTGGAAAACTCACACAGAAAGAAAAGGCAATTAGAAGAATTTTATTGATACAATATTTTAAGAGTTTGGCGCTCAGACCTGGGCAGGAAAAAATTCACGCTGAATTATACTTCAATATGCATAAGCAGGCGTATGAGAATAGGGATATTTCCCCCCAGGCCTGAAACTGGTGGTGGAGTGGAGACAAACAAAGTTTGTTCAGTCCATGTGATGATCTGTTTAAGCTAGATGTCCAATTTGATAAACACAGGTTTGCCTAAACTGTCCATGAAGAGCAAGCATGAAGCGACTGTGGGGAGGAAAAACTCCCCTTTGGGAAGAAACCTCTGGCAGAACCAGGCTCAACATGGCGGTCTTCTGCCGGACCGTTTTAAGGAGTGACTGGGGATTCCGTAAGAATTCGGGAGGAATTACACTCTGATAGGGACGAGGTTGAAGGAGGACCGTAGGAAAGCCAGATGGAGCTTGCTACGATGGTGGAGAAGGGGATGGAGGTGGGTTGAAACCAGTCATCAGAGTCCAAACCAGACGCGGTACAGCCACCGCTTGCTCGCTGAGGAGAAGGCCGAGACGAGGATGTGGAGTTCTTTTTGAGATGAACCCAGGATGCTGATTGGCTTCGAGGAGGAGCAGTTCAAAGCTGATTGGCTTGCGTCGGAGGCGGATGAGATTGATGGAGGTAGGCAATAGAGTTTCTTCAGTCTGAACTTTCGCTTAAGCTCCATATCACTACTCCATAAAGACTAGGTTTAGAGAGCACAAGTAATAGTGTTCTCTTGACAGATTCTTCCATATTGGCTTTGAATTTCTGCAGCTCCTCTCGAGTAAGTCAGAGCCTCTTGGCTGCTTTTTTGGTCAATGGTGCTTTTGTCCAGTTTTTCATTTCATTGTAACACATTCTCAGATAATGTGTGGTTTCTGATGGCAACCTGTTTAGGAACATCGTATCAGTGAGGACTGAATGTAGATACTTGCCAAACATTTCAGATTTCTATATATTCCGTACAAATTCCTGGACACATGAATCGCTTTGTTTTAACTTCAGTCATGCTCTACTTTGTATTGGTCTATGACATTAAATCCCAGTTAAACACATTAGAGGTTGTGGTTGTATTGTGATTAAATGTAAAAAGGTCTTAGGGTCTTAATATATATATATATTTAAATCGTACCCTAGGTTTTGCATGATTGTGAACTTATTCTGGTCTTTGGCCTGACCTTATGTTTGCGAGAGAGAAAAAAATCTGAAGTTGATATCAACAGCAAGTCACCCTAATCTAAGTCCTTTTATTTATTTATTTCTCCCTATGTTTTAAGACCTATTTAAATAGAAGCTGCGGTTTAATGTCCTGGTTTTTCCCAGTGGACACTTTAAAGAAACGTTTCTCTACACATCACCTCCGCTGAGGTGTTGATGGTGAGGTTTGTCACGGGCGCCCTTCTTTGCTCTAGAGGACTGTAAATATAGAGCGTGGTTTGGCACGAACCGGAGCAGCTCTGAATTAAGTCAGACAAATGGAGAACGTTGCTAATAAAAATTTCCCATGGTGCCATAAGTCTCTGGTTCCCACAGCTTAAATATACACCCGGAGGCAGGAAAAGGTCAGCATTACACAGGAGCTGGAGGAGATGTGAAATGGCAAGAGATCCGTTAGCCGCATCCCGTGTGTCAAATGGCTGGAACTCCCTGCCAATAAATTTCACACACGCTCTCCCTGGTACACTGGTGCAAAACACAGTCATGTAATTTGGTGAGGGGAGACAGACTGGAAGAGATGAATAAATCTGCACAGAAATTTGTTTGGAGAAAAGCTTCTTTGTGCGCACGATGAGTAGAAAATCCTGTGAATCTCAAGGCATTAGGAATAAAGCCTTAAAAGCCAAATTCTACTATAGGAAAAACAAAAAATATTATATATAGGTGCGACATATTGGAAAGACATCTCACGCAAATGTATAACATCATATATTATACAAAGGGTCCGTAAAACAGTAAAATGATAAATAATGGAAATACACTATCTTCTGCTCTCGTATTCACACAGGACGCTCTTTTAACATCCACTTTTACACTGAGTGAATGAAGGATTTGTTGCATAGTGGAGCACAACAACCCAATTTTCACATCCAGCAGAGGTGTATATAAATAATTAAGGTGACAACCAAATAACTTGTGTCACATTTGATAACGTTGCTCCAATCAGCTTTGCGAGTTGTTGAGGGTGCAGCACGACAGCATCGGCTTACATAACTGTCCCACAATGCTGTGGACAGGAGACAGATGCTAATCTCTGTTTGCAGAGAAGCCACCAGGTTTATCCAGGAAAAAGAAAAAGACAATGTTAACAGATGAAACATACACAAGAAAGGCAATGTTAACAGATGATACACAAAAGATCCAGAAATAAACCACCGAGTGTGCGATAGACACCAAGTGTCACACCAAACCAACCATCAGTCATTAGCACAAATGGCCTACTTTCCCCAGAACAGGCAGATTTCTACTTGAGGCAGCTTGCTCCCCCAAAAATACAAAATAATAAAAAAATCATTACATGTGACAAGAAAGAATGAACATGGCTGCAGAGTAGAAAAGGTTTTCTAAAATGCACTTACAGGATAAAGTCATAACCTCTCAAGCACATCACTCTGTGTACGTCACAATTCACCCACAGTGAGATTTGGTGGTGGCAACGTCATTCTGTGGGGATGCTTGTTTTACAGCAGTGATGGAAAGTTTGGTCAAAAGTGATGGATGGATATAAATAGATATACATTTGTGTCCTGGAAATTAACCTTAAAGGAGAGTTCAGAGGGTTTGAGCCTATGGCGGAGGTACACCTTCCAGCAGGACGGACTCCCTAAACATCTGAAGATTTGTTCAGTTGAAAGTACTTGTGGATGACAAAAAAAAAACCAGCATTACTTTATTAAAAAATAAGTGTTTTAACTTTTCATTTCATCCACTTAGTAATACATTAGACATGCAATATTTTTTGAAACAATTCTGTTTTTTGTAAAAAAAAAAAAAAAAAAAAAGATTTGTTAATCTTTGTAGATCTGAAATAAATAAAAAAAAGTGTTGTTGATTTTCTTGGTTTATTGGAATGTTTTAATCTATTTTTAATAGCAAGAACAGGATATTGCTCTCTCTTTCTTCACAAACGCCTGCTGTATTTGGCCGAGTTTAATGAAAGCACCTAAGTCTATTTTTGATTAAAACTTACTGGATATTTGTGGTGCTGTTTACAATAAAGCAACGAGTGGCTGAGTACTTTGTGTTGTACCAAACGTTTTCTATTGAGGAAGATTTAGATTTTTCTGCATCTTGTTTAATTAAGAGATGAAAATCTGATTATGAAGGATTAAAAGCATTCATCTGTATTGCTGCCTGTGCTGTATAATTTTTGGCCACACCAAATCATTCTGAGGGCTGCACTTCTGGCCCTTTCTGACAGAAATGTGTGTTTATGTGTCATAATGTCCACCACTATATTTAACTGAAAATCAGTGATAATAATAAAAAGCGATGTTCATAGACACTATCCAAACAGTCTCATTGGGTATTTTGTAAAACAAATGGCAGTATTTAGCTTTGCAAAGTTGATGGTAGCTTACCCCAAAAGAGTTGAAAAAACATTCTGCATAGTTTTTAGTAAAAATAAACGCATGACACACTGTAAAGATATTTTTTGTAAAAACAAAACAAACAACAACAAAAAAAAACTTCATCCTTCCACTCCCTATTGCTTCAATACTTTTTGTTCCTCCATCTCATGAATAATAAATCAAACCCATGGTAATGACATATGCAGAGTCATGAAAAAGTTCAAGGGGTCAAATTCATAGCTTTGCAAATTTATGAGCTTGAAGAAAAGAGATAGAAATAATAAATTGTTTGAATAGTTTTTTTCTCTTCAATTTCTGCTTTTGGCAGAGCTTAATAGCAGCTGTGATAAGTGTGAATCCTAAAAAGCTTTCATTTGTCATTCTGCAAACAATATAATGAAAGAATAATGTTCTATGTGTGTCCTGTATTTGTGGCAATTTGACAATTGTCTTCACAGACACTGTCATGATCCTGGTTTGTTTGAGTTTTCATTTACTTTTGTGTTTTGATCATTATGTTCTTTGGGTCTTCCCTTATTGTGTCCCGCTTTGTGTTCAGTTTCTTAGTTTATTTTTGTGTTCTTTGTTCATTTTAGAATTTAGTGTTGAGCTCAGTTTTCCTTGACGCTTTCTTTGTGTTCTAGTCGAGCCCATTCTGTGTTAATTTGTCATTTTCCCTGCTTAGCTTTCCTTCTGAGCTGCTCCACATATTCCCTGATTGACAGACCTGTCGTTCATGTCATTTATCTCACCACACGGCAGTATAAAGGCTCACTGGATTTCTTAATTTTTGCTGGTTTCTTCCGTTGATTTTATGCTCCCCGTTGCTCCTTTAAAATGTGTATGGTCTCTCCATTCAACATCCACATCTGAACTCTATTATGTGTACATGTGCCTTTTAGTTGGTTTTCGTTTATTATCTTCAAATCCTTATTTTCATTGTGCAGTTCCTGAGTAACTGTCATTAATTTGGTCCCGCAAACAACTCATACATCCTGACAGAAACATTCAACTTTAAATGAGATCTGACAGCAATGCCAAACAAGATGTCAAGGAAAGGAAATAATAGGGGTTTTTAATGAGAGATTGAAATCAAGGACCAGTGCAAAAAGAGCTCCACAGGCAGAATTTCTTTTTAGAAATCTGTTTTTTTTCCACCTAGACGAGAGTTCTATACAAGATCTTTAAATGTATCCAATTGGAAATTTCAATATATACATATCAAGTTGAAACTAAAAAGCATGTGGGGAATTAAAGAAAAAAATATGAATTGAATGTTAAAATGTGAATGTATTGCTGTATTTGTGATAGACTTTATGACTGCTGAGGACATACATGAAGGTTTGGAGGACTAAGGAATAGTGGTGCACTGTACCCCCCAAATTAATTAATGCAGAAACATGGTCTCCATAGAGGAGACACAGCAATTAAAGTTCACAAGTGACCTTATCACAGGACAAGACCAGTGAATTTAAGCATCATCTGGACGAGTTGACATCGATCTAATAAGAACTCTGAACATCTGAAGCTAAAATTTGTCCGTTGATCACAAACACCACATCTGGAGTTCCCAAGAGTCAATACATAAATACACAAACAATCCTAGTTAGAAGTGTAGAGGTGGAAGTACTTTAGTTTAATATGGTGAGGAGTATTAGTGGTACAGAACACAGTACAAATTAGTATAAATACAGTGAAGAACATTTCTACATGCACAATTAATTAAAGGCTAAAACCCTGACAGCGCCTCATGTTTCAATCAAAATCATACTAAACATTGTGAACACCATTGTGAACAGATTTAAAAATGAGTGTCACTGTATGATGCAGTAAAAAATACTAAAATAAGAAAATGTTTTATTACAATCTCATTCCACGTCAAAATAAAGTTACAGTTTTTTGTTTTTTGAAAACGTGTGTAAACACGTAAGCTATAATTATCCAAAAAACTTTTAACAAAAAATAAATTAATGTGCATAAAGTGACCAATATTAATGTAGACCATTAAAGCAATATATAATTTAGAAGTAGATATATTTTGTTAATGTGTGCCCAAATTTCTATAATTTTGGTTTAGTTTTTGGAATTGAAATAAAAAAAGGCCCTGGAATCATCTAAATATGATTCTGGTTGTAGATCTATCTACCCAGCAAGATTTAAGACTGGAAATACACTGATTAGAGTTTTTGGAGGCAATTTCCAACATATGTATTTTTAATTTACAAAGATTTAAGTTATTCTACTTCATCTTTAAATATGTACAATTAAAGTCATGAATTTTTTTTTTTATTGACATTCTGTGCCGTGCATTGATACATTATTTATGTTAGAAGCCAGGGTGATGTCACACTAAATGTCAGAGGGGGCAGTCAGTGTAAAGCAAGGTGTTGCCTATAAGGGGACATTGTCTTGATTTCGGTTTTTGTTTGTTTTGTGCTTTTCCGGACTTTTCTTGAATCAGCCACTATCCAATCAGTTCAGTTTCCTTAGTGACCATCAATTAGCCCACATCAACTCCACCTGCTGCCAGTAATTACTGTCAACTCACCTGTTTCCCTGTCCTTACTTACCGAAAAAAACAAAAGGCCCATGAGCGGGCCTTCAATTTAGCCCCGCCCCCAACAGCAAAACAGTGCCAGCTTGTAGTGACATCGTAGCTGAAGGAACTCTGCAGTGACACTGAAAACATCTCACTGAATAAAAGCTGCAGCATAAAATTATAATATCATAAGTTACTTACTTTCTAACAATGTTTGGCTTTTCAATGTCTAATTTTTCAATGCCAAATCTCTTTTTTGATGTCATTGCAAGTAATTTTTCAATGTTTAATTTTTCAGTGTTTGTTTCACAAAACCAAATCTCTTTTCAATGTTGCTGTTTTAGCTCCATAAGAACCATCCATTCATTGTCGTTTGGTCAACTGAGATCATGGGTCCGTTCTTCGTACGTCGCTAACTCAGTTAGCTGGATTTGATTGTTGACGATTTGGCATGATCTTGGATTGTTCGGTTCTTCGAAACTCATCTTGGAGTTTCGAAGAATAGAGCAGGTTTATTTCATGTAAACAGGATTAGATCGCAGCTGTGTAAGCTGAGGAGATAGGGAAGTCTGTCGTAGCCATGTCCATTTTTACGACAGCAACCTGTTGCGGAAGGTGCAAGAATAATTTGCAGAGTTTTTCGAATTAATCGCTTATTGCGCAATAGACAGGATCCTTTAGTGCAGCGCGACAGTGTAGTTGTAGAGAGATTTTTCTTGGTGGCTGTTATAAACAGACAAACACATCATTTAACAGTGGCTTTTAAACAGGAAAAAGTGGTGTTAGAGCCATAAAAAGAAAATAAAAAAAGTTATTTGTATGAAGGTTTGCATTTTATTTTTATCATATTCTGTACGAAGATTTGTTTAGGCCATTTTATTGTGAAGTTTAATTTTACTTTGAAAGGCTTGCTTCCTGTCGAGCCGTATATTGTATTAGAAAAAACTATGAATGGATTATCTAGACACGGAGCAATACAGTTTTACCGTGTAAACTGTGTATGACTTGGATAAGGAAAAACTTCAATTTTTTAGAGATAAAGAATTTTTTTGTTAATATTCCCAGTTTGCACGTGTCCTTTACTTCCAGTGTCTAAGGAATGACACTGAAATTTGGATCTCTTGACATAACAAGTGCCTTTTTAAAATAAAGTATAATAATTGAAGGCTACCATTTTAGAGAATATTCTTGTATTTCACTTTTACTTGTTCCCATGTTCTAGTGGGTCCTGTGGAGGCTCTGACCTAAAAGAACAAAGTAAATATGAAATTATTAAAATGCAAAAATACATACTGCAGAAAGTGATAGAAACATCTACCATGGACAGTATTTATGCATTAATTTGTCTGCTACTTTTTGCCAGCCCTCTCTCCTAGCTTTAGCAAACTTTGAGGTGTTCCCTGTCGTTTTAATTAATGACTCAAATTCGGCATAACCTTCCATTAAAAGCTTTTGTTCTGCTGGGAAAAAAACTGTGGGCGTTCTTTGGCCATGCTGAACAGCCAATAGCAGCGCTGCTGATCATTGTTTCTACTATCGACACATTTCCCCTTTTAAACAAATGCATGAACGCGCAGTTGTCTCAGATAACTCAATCCAGCCATACTAATCATAAACAACAGGTGTGTTCGAAGAACCCAATTAGCCAGATAATGATTAGCCGGATGAAATCTTCTTGGATGTGTCATTTGATCTCGGATGCTTTAAGCAACGTACAAAGAACGGACCCCTGGTCCAATATGGAAAGCAAGACATCTCTCTGCCCCGCAACACACTCCAGGACATTCCTATAGGACCCTTGGCATTCCAGACCAGAAAGCATACATAGTCCCTCCAGCAAAATCTGAGCCTGCCCAGGGGTCTCCTTCCAGTAATTACGACAGGTTGAGCTGAAAATCCGAGGATTTCGGTCATCGACCAATTTCTCCATTTTTCCCTTTTTAAAACAGCTGGCAAAAATCAGACTTTCATTTGATACACTAAGACTGAAATATTGATGTTAGTTGGGATATGACACCAAGTTGAACTCTCTGACATCAACCAAAGACAGGTGAATGTAATTTTGGGTCAAACTCCCCTTTCCAGGTTAGGGTAATGAGCTGACCCACTGGGGAAAACTGTCTCCACTTTCACTTCCAGCAGTGGGCCCGATTCAGCTAACAACAAAGGGCCTGGCCTGTGGATGTGTGACATCCGGCAGGCCTAAGCTTGATAATATTCAACTTAGCTCCAGCTTGACAACATCTGAAGCCCGACAGATGACCAAAGGGAAGCCAAAGGCAATAGGAAAAGGCTTAGTGGATAAGAGGCCCTAAAGTTGGGAGCAGCTGGCCCTTATGGCTTTAGAGACCGGGCTGGAAAGGAAATCGGACTTGATTAGATGCCGCTGGAGACTCTGGCAACGGGCTCACACAGGATACTTTTGGGCACAGTGAGGATGCCCATTAATCACAACAACACCAGCAGATCTGGAGCAGTGACAAATTGAAACATTTGTGAACACCTTAGCGTCATAAGGCAGTGGGTGGAGATGCCTGATGTGGCTATTTATATATAAAAATGACAATGTGATGCAAATGATTGTCATAAATGAAAAATGTGTTTATGGTGACACATGACAGCCCCTCACGCCTCACAGTGCTGTTAGTCGCACATTTAAAATAATTTAGGTCCAGTGGACGATGCAAAGTGCTTTACATGATTAAAACATTGGAAAATAAAAACAGAATAAAAGCAAGTAAAAAAGTTGGAATAAAATGTAGGAAACTTTCAACAAAATAAAACATAGGACAATGGAAACTAAAACAAATATTAATGTAGTGTTGGTTGTCCTTGCTAGCTCATTGAAGGTTGATGTGAATCCTTTCTGTTTAATAAATCAACAATATGAGATAGCCTTTATCTATAATGTTATGTAAAAAATTGAAATTACATTTAGCTCATAAAAATGGATTTGCTTATGCTTATTATGCTAATTTATTTAATTTAACATTAATCAAAGTCAGGTTGCATGCATCACAAAAATTATTTCTTTTTTCTCCTAATAGGTGTTGAGTTTTTGTGCCCCACTTAACTTATCAGGCCAGAGACGCCACTGCTTAGGTCCAATAGAGTTCTCAGACATTTACCCAGTGGCTCACCTTTCATACAAGTTCAAATTACTGTTTTAGCACTTTTTTCAATCTTAGACATTTATCTTTTACAAGAATCACAAACTGAACTGATTTGATCTGACAGCGGGGCATCAGGCAGTGTGAATACTGGATAATTGACACACCAATGAAAAAAGCCAGTTGATTCAGTGTAGTCTATTGGTAAAACAGGAAAGGATAGACTCCAACAATCGTATGTGTGCTGCAGGAGACAGCTCTAAACAGTGAGAAGGAGAGCAAGCTGACAACCACCATATAGACTGAGACAATGAATGGAGGATTTGCCGGTGCTGCTAGTTTTGAAGCCCTAATGTGAGACCCCTTCAGTCTGCAAACACAAATTGACAAAGTCATTTAGGGGTTTGGTCCGTGTTGAAGATAAACCTGCAAGACAAAATGATAGTTGGCGTGCCTGGGTGTCCTGCTTCTATCACTGCTAATTTAAATAGTAGATGTCTAACATCTTAAATTATAAGAGGTGAAACGACATGTTGTCCCTTAAGACCTTTGATATTATAATACCATGAAATTCTCACATGCTGAAGAGCTCTCCAGATACTGTCAGCATTTCACTTTGTCTGATGCAATAAGCGTGAGCTATTACTATGAGCATGCATATGCGTGTGCGAGCTTTAAGCTGGACACGCTATTGTATGTTTTTTAGTTTTGGTGTTGCCTTGTTGTGTTCACAAAGTCAGTTAGGCATGTTCCGGTAGAGAGCAAAATTCATAATTTCATCATTTATAACAAGTCATCCAGAGGTTGGGGAAGCATGAGCAGCCTCAAACAATCACACAACCATACATTGCCTGTTAGTAATGTATCATGGTCTGTTGATGAAATGCTGTATCAGTTTTAGGTCCAATGTAACATGACACACGCCGTCAAGGAAGTTCCACTTTAGTCCCGCCAAGCCATAAAACATTATGCCAAAACTCTTAGGGATCATCAAGATATTTTTTTAGGAAATGTAAGATGAGTCCTGAAGTTCTTTTTGGCCAGCAGTGGTTTCCTCCTTTGATCTCTCCCAAGGATATCATTTTTCCTCAGTTTTTTTTTCTGCGGTACTTTGGATGATGTTCTGGGTTGTTTTGTCACCTCCTTGTTGAATCGTTGATGTGCTCTTGGAGTAATTTTGGTTAAACAGCCTGGGTAGGTTCACTACTGCTGCATGTTTTCTCCAGTTATTGGTTATGGCTCTCGCTTGGGTTTGCTAGCATCCTTTGGCTTTGCAAGCATTTCCTGACCGATATTTCAATGACTTTATTTTTCTACTATTTATTAATTGTTTTAGATGATATACTGTTTTTTTTTTTTTTTTTTACATATTTTGTCTGCTAGAGAGGTTCTATTTAAACTATGTATTTTAGCTGCAATTTAAACCAGCCAAAGCAGGTCTGAGTTTGGGTTGTGAAGTTGAGCTAATTTCTTTTAAACTCACTATTTAACAAGAGAAGCAATTACTATGTCCCAGAGGGCCAGGTTGGTTTGGATAGTCGTTCTCCCTTAATAAATGAAATTATAATTTTAAATGAGCTTTTTGCTTTAATCATATATTATCTTTTTGCAATATTTAATTTAGTTTAATGATTTTTTTTAGCTTGTTTATTTCACTACTATAAACTGTGTGTAACTCTGTTTTTTTTTTTTGCTTTTTTGCCACTGTCAATTTCCCCATTGTGGAACAATGAATGATTTCTTATCTTATCTTATGATCTGAAACATGTATGTTAGCCAAAAAAAAAGCAACTGAAGAAATCTCGGGGGCAAACATCTTTGCATGGCACTGTACATTTTATTTGAAGCATGCTGATTCAATAATGTAGATGTGTTTACAACTTAAATCAAATATCTGTATACAGTCTTGCCTTTTTCTGGCAACTTAAATCCCCAGCAGTTACTGCAGAACTGGAAGGCAGCAGAGAAAAACACAGAGGCAGGAGGGAGACCTGTGTAGCACTTTGTTTTTCAAGGGATATGGATGCATAAACATTATGTCTGTAAAAGCTTTGACATCAATGGATCATGCTGCACCCAGGGCATGCAAACAGAGTAATCAGAATATTGTCTTCAAATGAGATGAGAAATGAGATTACACTACTGTCATGTCTGTCACTGATTTAGCTTTTTTTCTGTGCTCTGGACGGGAGGTAAAGGGTTTTCGCTGAGACTCTGCCAGCCTCAGGCAGCCCACATTTACATTTAAAAGAAAGTGCGAGACGGTCCCAGCAGAAGTCATCCTGCCAAATATTCTCCAGTGGTTTAAGATCATTACAATTTCTATTTGATGAAAATGACACAGAGTAACCTGTTTTAATCTCAAAAGCACAACATCACATGCCAAATACCTGCCCTGAAAATGCAACATCCAAATAAACTCATATTTTCTTTACATCTATGATACTGACAAGCTCCAATGCAGTGACGTGGACACAACACATTTTAAATCTTACCCATTCTGTTCTAAATTTCTTAACAAGTTTAACCTGGTTGTAGCCAATTTTTTGCTGCTCTTAGAACATGTTGATTTTCTACTTCACATACAGTATTAGAGGTTTTTTTTTTACTCAATTGTTTGTTTTTGTTACATGAAAGTCACACAAAATCATTTCATTGTAATGTTGCAAGCAGTCAAATTTTAAAATCTTGATTTAAATAATCCAACTCTTGTCATCTTGCACTGTTTAAGGTGGGAAGAGAGCAGGGAAAGGAATGGTATGGACAGGCACATTCTGACAGATTCTTCCCCATTAAATTATTTATTAATAGTTCATCAAAACTGAATATTTTAAGTTTACACAATTTTTGTTTTGCCTGAGTATGTCTCCGGCTTCTCCTGATCAATTTTGTTCTTTAAAAATTGGTAGTCCTATTTGCCATTTCCTCCTATTCTACTTCCAGTTTGTACCTGCAAACAAACTATTTTGCACCCATGTAATTAACCGTTGCTGATCAATGTTACCATCGTGGTATTTAAATAATGTTTTAATATTTTTTGATCAATTATGATGAAAAATAATCATACAAATAATATGTGTATTTAAAATTACATTGCAAATTATTTGATCAAGATTTTATAATATATCCTATTTTCATTAATTATGGTTCTGTTCTATTCCAGTTAAGTCGGCCATTAAATAAAAGATTATGACCTCTGGTCAAACTAAACTAACTTGAGCAACCTCCTTCCAATAGAAATTAGAATAGAATAGAAATATCCCCTTTTCCCCACAATGAGGAAATTCAGGTGCAAGGGGAAAATTTACAACATTACAAAACTGTACCGCACAGGTATTAAAAATGGCATACCAAGATTAAATGAAAATGCAACTGAGTACAGTGATTTTGAATGTGTATTTTGACTTGTGTATTAAAAAAACAACACACTGTTTATAAGAAATTAAAAAAGATAGCAGCAGGAATGTAAACAACGTAATTAAGTGTGTTAGGAGCATTGATGGTTATAAAGTCTAACAGCTGCTGGGAGGAAGGAGCTGTGATAACGCTCCATTGTCCACCTAGGGTGCTCCAGTCTTTCACTAAAGGAGCACTGCAGCTCTGTTGCTGCTTGATGCACGGGGTGGGAGATACTGTCCAACAGTGATGTTCATTTTGCCATAGTCCTTCCATCTCCCACTTACTGCACTGTGCAGGGGACATCTCAGGACACTGCTGGCCTTTCTGATGCACTTAACTATCTGCATCCTCTGAGCTGTAGAGAAGCTGCTGCTCCAACAGATAAAATCATAGAAGAAGAGGCCACCACTGAGTCAAAAAAGTCTTAAGGAGCACAATGCTATTACATTGTGTCAAGTCTTATTATATCTATAATACATTGTTGAATGGACAGATGAATTGTGTTCACTGCTACAGGACCTACTTAGAGACCAAAAAATAAAAAAATAAAAAATACATGTTTTTTTTTTTAAAGGGATGCATTTAGTTTTATTTTTTTTTTCCTCAATTTTCAATTTGTATATCAAGTATTGTTCTTATTTGAAAGTAGAATTCTATGATTTAGAAATAACTCTGAAGTGCCGTTTAAAGTAAAATACTGAAACAGTCTATAAATGGAACAGTGCATATCAAGTTTAAAATAAATGCACACAAAAGGCTCCTTCACCATAAGATGGAATGCTGAAGAGAATGCCCATGCTGATATATATATATATATGGATGGATATGGATGTGTATGTAGTAGCCTTGTGCACAGAACTCTACTACTTATGAGCAAGGGAAAAAAATAATCAAATTTGTGGCTTCAGTGGTGCTTGAGAACAGCCCCTGAAACTTTGCTTTTCTTAGGCTCCTTCACCTGGAACACAAATTAACGAGTCAGCAAAATGAAGCCAGGACACACACAAAGGGCTAAACCTGCACAATGCCATGTGCATCTTGGAGACTCACTCCAAAATATCATTAGAAGACACTTCTTAATTCACAAAGATATAACAAAGCAATGAACAGCATCCAGTGTTGACAGCTTCCGCATGTCCTTAAGTAATATATTATGTATGCTACACATGTTTACATGTTCACAAGCTCTGGTGATTTACAATTGCTACACTCAGCCAAGAGCTCTCACATCAGGACGCCACAAATATTAGTTTCCAAAATAATTTTATAAATTTGAAGCCATTTTTGAAAAATCTGATTTTGTTGCCCACTGCATAAAGTAATGTTTCCATGACTGGCAGGTGGTGTACAATGAACTCATAGATATTTCTGAACAATTGATTTAGCAAAGTCTATACCTTTCATTTTCATACATTTTATATTATTTGCACTTTACCTCATCATCATCAACATCATCAACTTTTTTTCATATAAAATGCTTTAACATCAGCCACAGCTGACACAAAGTGCTAAAATCAAAAGCAATAAAGGAAACTATAAAATGTAATAAACTAAGCACACAATAATAAATCAAGAAACTTGCTACAAAACACAATAAAACAATGCAAATACAGATAAAAACCCTACCGGTAAAAATTAAGCAAATCTGAGTTGGTTTGAAGGCCAGTGAGTAAAAATAAGTTTTGAAACAAGTTTTTAAAATGGACAATGAGGGGGCCTGTTGAATGTGCAAGGGTAGAGCGTTCCATAGCTTCGGGGCCCCAACAGAGAAGGTCCTGTTTCCTCTAAGCCTCCGCTGTGAACTGGCACCACCAGGAGCAACTGGTCAGTGGACCTAAGAGACCAATTGCGGGTGTAGCGATGGAGGAGCTCTACCAAGTAGGGCGGGGCCAAGTTATTTAAGACCTTAAAAACTAACGGAAGGATTATAAAATAAACTGTGAGCCAATGACGAGAACCCACGGCCGAAGTAATCTGCTCCCTTTTACGTGTGTTTTGCTCCATCTGCAGTCAAGCAAGTGAAGACTAGCTGACACCAAGATAAAGGGAATTACAGTAATCCAACCAAGATGAAATAAAAGCGTTGATTACTGTTTCCAACTGTTTCCAACTGTTTCCAACTGTTTCCAACTGTTTCCTTGAGAAGATAGTTTTTATTTTTGCAATTTTTCTCAAATGATAAAAACTAAACTTCAATGTAGCCATTATTTGACTGTCAAGTTAAGAATCATTGTCTGTCTTAAGACCAAGATTTGTTACCATGGGCCTAACATACATTGCCAGGGAGTCAAGATCAACCGGAGGGCTCTTACATCTCTCACTATGATCTAAAAACAAGAACTTCAGTCTTATTCTCATTAAAATGTGAGACATTTACGGCCATCCAAGATGTAATCCCCTCAAGACACAATAAGTAAGGGATAATGCCCGACAAGGTGTTCATTATCAGCACTTAATGGACGACACGAAGGCGTGAACCGTTTGCTTCCGCAACGTCCATAAATTTCTGATAATGGACACTTCAAAGGGCATTATCCCGCTTCTACCATCGTCATTTATGAAAGAAAGAAATATTAAATCAATTATTAATACTTTAATGTTTTTCACCTTTAAAATCGTAAGTTTTTCTCAAGAAGCAGCTGACAGAACTATTTAATATATCGCTCGATGTGAGTTGTTGCCAAGGTAACCAGCACCAATTGTCTTGCCATTACCAGCTCACATTTGACCTAGCACAATAATTTAGAACAATCAGGCGATTTTATAACTTTTTTATAATTGTCCTATAACACTTTTTAATGGCCACCCTGGAGCCAATCAGACCATGGTATAAAAGAGGTGTAATGGAGAAAGCATCGCCTTAAAGGCATATAGATTTGTCTATCATCAGCATAAAAGTTAAAGGAGATGCCATGTCTTCTAAAAATGCACCCTAAGGGAATGAGGTACAGAGAGAAAAGCAAAAGCCCTAAAATTGAGCCCTGGGGGACTCCACACAAGAGTGGAGCAGAAAAGTATTCACACCCTGCAATTTTTACAGAAAATATTCTGTCTGTCAAACAGGACCTAAGCCATTCCAGAGCAGTGCCATTAATGCCTACTTGGTACTGTAGACATCACAATAAAATGCTGTGATACCTAAATACCAGGCATGTTCTGATCTAGCTCTGGGTCCAGGTTAAAGGGGAAATATCATGCAAAATCCACTTTTTTTAGCCCTTAGATACGTTTTGTTGTGTAGCTACTTGGCGTCCCTAGAACTGCAGGAAATTTTAATGTAGTTTGTCCATGAGCTGCATAGATATCTTTATATTCTTTTTGGGTAATGTTTTTATAGCCCTTCATTTTTCTATTAGATTTTTGGAAGTATTACGTCACAGTATTTGCTGCAGAGAAGCTAAGCAAGCTCATGGACCTCCAGCTTACCAATTTTGTAAATCTGGCTTTTATTTTCACTGCAATTTTATAGTCCAAGCTGAAGGATGCCGATGCTACAAGTTAAGTCATTGGTTGCTCATTACAACATCCCCCAGCATACTACAAAAATGGCTGATCAGGGTGAAGTGGAATGCTCTGCAACTTTGAGCAGGGTGGGGTGTGAAGTGCCTCCTTTATATTTATAGAGGCCTCACCAAAATATATAGATGACAACTGATGGATTCCAATGTGAAAATGAAGAATTGAATGGTATGTTATGTCCCCTTTAAGGCATTTCTGACTGATCAGTATTTGGGTAGTTGATTGCTCTCGGCATCAGACACCTGCTCTTGTCATACCCCAGTTTACATCAATGCTATAGCCATAGGGTACAAATACAAAAAATGCGCAAATTGAACAGGTCTGCAATTTAGCACTGTTAAAATTGAAAACGATTTAGCTCTCATTTTAATGTTCCAGTTTTTCATATTTCTCAATTTAGTGTTGGAAGAGATGCTAAGCCGATGCAATTGGTTTCCCCGGCTAATTCAGAAATACAAGTAAAGTGAAGCAGCACACAGGGGTATATAACTCCAGTCATCGAGGGCCAGTGTGCTGCAACTTTTATATGTATTCCTGCTTCAACACAGCTGAGTCAAATAATCAGGTCATTAACAGGACTCTGGAGAACTTGACTGCATACGGAGGAGCTAATTCAGCCTCTGCATTTGAATCAAGTGTGTTGGACATGGGACACATCTAAAGTTGCAAGACACTGGCCCTCGGGGACTGGAGTTTGACACCTTAGCTTTACAGCAAACGCTAAAGAGAAAAGTTAAGTGAATGTTTAAAAGGGGTAACAATATTTAAAGAATGTTTTATAAGACAGGTAAATAAACGTGTCTTTGTGGATTACCAAACCATCACTGTGGTGGAGAAAATACGTTTTTTGTCACCTATCACAGTTACTGTAGCAACATTTTGTCCTCACTTCACGACATCACAAATGGGACACAGGACTACACGTTGGATAAAAAAGTTAGCCTTTTACTGCACAGCATATTATCTGTTGTGGCTGCTCTTGGTTTCACTATAGATATTTGGACTTTGGAGGTGTGATCTATCTCACTATTTAGCATCACAGCACAACGGAACGATTCCTTGCCTGATCAAATATGTGTGATGATGCATCACCAGAAGTTTTGTTAAATACTGAAGAGCCAAAAAGCAAGTAAGGAAATGATAAACAAATGTGAAATTAAAATCCTAGTTACGGTATGAGGTTTGCAACTCTGTGCTGTAAAAACAGCAAATATCGTATTGAGACGCTGCATCTATAAATACATTGTCTTAAATTACTTTGAACAGGGACTGAAAGCTTTCAGCTTTCATTTTAACTGATGTGCAAATTGTAACATATGTAAGGAGTCGAATGTAAAAATATAAAAAAGGCTGCAAATAGTCTTCGTCGTTTTCTGGAAAAAAAAAAATATATTAACTGTCCAAACATTACTCAAGATTATCAATTCAGAAATTAATATAGCTCCCTATAGCTGGACTGTGTGGAGAATATGATTTTGACGTTATTTAACGCTATGGCTGTGTATGCAATTGAGTGTGTAGTAAGTAATTGACAATCCACTGACATTTTTGCCATGAGTGTGGGGTTTTGTCATGAAGAAATTCTTGTACTGTATTGTCCTTAAATACGTTTCTAATCATTACTACACGCACTATGCATTTGATAATAACAGTATTAGCAATTACCAGCTTGCCTAGGCATGATTTTATACACCATTAACTATTATAATGACTTTAAAATTAATCTCCAATCTAATTATTTCAAAATATTCACTAATAAAATGACTACTCAGGCAATACGTAGTATCATGAAAAATACATCATAATCAGACATTTATTTTTCTGCATCAATTGTATGAATTGTAAGTCCCATCAGTCAAAACAAATACATTAATGGAATATCATATTTTTGAGCTATAAATCTAAAATATTCAAAGCATTAACGTAAATAAATTATGCCGTTCTTGACATTTAAAGGTACAAAACGAGTACCATAAATAAATAACGATGTGCTACCTGGATCTGCAGAGTCTGATGAACTATTGTGTTCACTGGCACAGACAGTTTTCTAGACTAAAAACATCCTTTTTTTTCTTTAAACAGGTTGAATGGATGTCTGGGCGCATATTGGCAACACGGAACAAAGATGCAGAGAGCAATAAGACAAAGGATTTGTTCTCACCCAATAAAAACATTCTAACTATTGAAAATTGATTTTGCCCCAGGTCTTATAATAATGGATTAAAGGGAAGGAACAACCCAAATGTGAAGGAAGAGGAGAGAACCCAATTTATGGCATGAGTAAGGTGGAAACCTCAAGTAAACAGCACCACGATGATGAAAGGTTTTATTTTTGAGTTTTTTAAATTTAATTTTTTAAGTGTCCTCTGTAATTTCAACATCTCTGCTTTTTGCAGATCATGTTAGCCAAGGTAACTAGCTTCCCCTATGACATGTTTTTGTTTTTCTGGGTCTGAGGCAAATTAATTAGTGTGTGACTGCAGGTCTTTGATTTTATATCAGTACTTTAACTTCACTCTAATTCCCTAAATGTGTCGAATGAGCCGTTTTAGAGCCAGGAAAGTGTACTAACAAACTAACTACAGATAGACCTATGAGCAGTGTGAAAGATGGTGTCATCAAAATAACAATTTGACAAAGACATTTGAAATCTGCAGTGGAACATGCTGAGACATGTCATGTCATTTAATTAAATTATATATGTAGAATTTAGTGATTTAGCGCTTCGGGACACTAAGGGAGCATTAGAATTTGAATCCCCCAGGGTCCGTGAATCGTTTAATGGGGTGAAAGGGAAGGGGAAAAAATTAGACAGTGATGTCAGAAAAGTCATGTACCCTTTTATAACGAAGCAGGACAAAGTGATCAGAATAAGAGCAGATATTACATCTACTTGATTGCTGTCAACATTCTTGTGTTAGAAAATATAGTTGTGGGTCATTCTTACTGAATGACCCACGGCAATCTGGGTTTGTAACAGTCAGAGCACTTTTAAATATCACCATAGACTTAGACTTAGACTTAGACTTAGACTTTCTTTATTGTCATTTTGTAGCACAGAGTGCATACAGAACGAAATTTCGTTTTTTCATACAGCTCAGAAAGATTGCAGTAACTCTACAGGATACTTTGCAGTGAATTTACAGTACAGGATAAGAAAAATGCAGTGGTAAATCGCAGTCAAATACAGGATAACTTTCAATTAACTTTCGGATAAAGTGCAGCAGTGAGCAGTAGGCAGATTGAAATGTAAAAACAATGTAAGCAATGTAAACAATTATGCAGTAAGGTGCAGCAGTGATTTAACAATAGACAGTTGCATTGTAAACAGTTTTGCAGTACGTTTCCGGAAAAAGTGCAGCAGCGATATTGAAGGATACATACAAATGTGCAAATTAGCGGGTCGAGTGTGGTACACAGTCCGTTTTTATACTTCAGCAGTTCAACAGTCTGATGGTAGCAGGGAAAAAGCTTTTGCAGAACCTGGTGGACCTGCAACGGATGCTGCGGAACCTCTTTCCAGAGGGCAGCAGGGAGAATAGTCCATGGTGGGGGTGTGAGGGGTCCCTGATGATGTTACGGGCTCGAGACACACAGCGCTGCGATGAAATGTCTTTAATGGAGGGAAGAGGAGCCCCGATGATCCCTTCTGCTGTCCTCACCACTCTCCTCACGTTCTTCCAGTCGGAGGCACTGCAGCCTCCACACCACACAGAGAGACAGCTGGTCAGAATACTCTCTATGGTGCTTCTGTAGAAAGTCGTGAGGATGGGCGGGGGCAGGCGGGCTCTCCTCATCTTCCGCAGAAAGTATAGTCGCTTCTGTGCCCTCTTCACCAGTGACATGGTGTTCATAGTCCAGCTGAGGTTGTCCGTGATGTGCACCCCCAGGAACTTGGTGCTGCTGACCACCTCCACAGCTGAGCTGTTGATGAGCAGTGGAGCATGGTGAGGCCGGTTCTTCCTGAAGTCGACGATGATTTCCTTCGTCTTCTCCACGTTCAGGATCAGGCTGTTGTCTCTGCACCAGCCCACCAGCTGCTCCACCTCCTCTCTGTAGTCCTGGTCGTTGTCGTCTCTGATCAGGCCCACCACCGTTGTGTCGTCCGCAAACTTCACGATGTGATTGGTGGTGAACCTGGGGACGCAGTCGTGTGTCATCAGAGTGAACAGCAGGGGGCTCAGGACGCAGCCCTGAGGGGAGCCCGTGCTGAGGGTGATGACATCAGAGGTGTTCTGTCCGACCCGGACTGATTGAGGTCTGTTGGTTAGGAAGTCCAGCAGCCAGTTGCGAAGGGGTGTGCTGAAGCCCAGATGCTCCAGTTTTCCCACCAGATGCTGTGGGATGATGGTGTTGAACGCTGAACTGAAGTCCAGGAACAGCATCCGCACGTGCGTGTTCTTCTCCTCCAGGTGTGCCAGGCTCAGGTGAAGAGCAGAGGAGATGGCGTCCTCAGTGGAGCGGTTCCGTCGGTAGGCAAACTGGAACGGGTCGAGTGTTGGGGGGAGACTGGAGACGATGTGTTCCTTTACCAGCCTTTCAAAGCACTTCATCATGATGGGAGTCAGTGCAACAGGCCGGTAGTCGTTGAAACAGGTGACTTGAGGTTTCTTCGGCACCGGAATGATGGAGGCAGACTTGAAGCATGCTGGCACTGTGGCTTGGTCCAGCGAGGTGTTAAAAATGTCTGTGAGGACACCAGCCAGCTGACCTGCACACTCCTTGAGCACCCGCCCAGGTATGTTGTCGGGGCCTGGGGCCTTTCGCGGGTTGACTCTCCTCAGAGTCTTCAACACGTCGGCAGTGTCAAGGCAGAGGACCTCCTCTTCCTGATGGGGAACAGCTTTCACTGCTGGAGTGCTGTTTAGTGCCTCAAACCTCCCAAAGAAGTTATTTAGTCCATTGAGGAAGTCAGCATCAACTTCACCCACCGGGGGGGAGGGCGTGTTGTATTCAGTGATCGCCCGGATGCCTTTCCACATGCTGCTGGTGTTGCTGGCATCGTGGAAAAGCTCCTGGATTTTCTGGCTGTGGTTCCGCTTTGCAAGCCTGATGGCACGGTTCAGGTTGGCTCTCGCTGTCCTCAGAGCCTCCTTGTCTCCAGACTTGAAGGCTGAGTTCCGTGCTTTTAGCGCTTGACGGACCTCCGCAGTAATCCAGGGTCGTTGGTTGGCTCGGGTGATGATGGTCTTGGTGGTGCTGACGTCCTCAATGCATTTGTTGATGTAGGCTGACACGGTCATGGCGTACTCATCAATGTTGATCTTGTCCTCATAAGTTGCTGCAGCTTTGAACATGTTCCAGTCAGAGCACTCAAAACAGTCCTGGAGCGCCTCCATTGCTCCTTCAGTCCACACCCTCACCTGCCTCGCTGTAGGTTTTGCTCTGATCAGCAGGGGCCTGTATGCAGGAATTAGCATCACAGAAAGGTGGTCTGAAGAGCCCAGGTGGGGGCGGGGGGCTGCTCTGAATGCTCCTTTTATGTTTGTGTAAACTAGGTCTAGAGTGTTCTCTCCCCGAGTTGCAAAATCCACGTGTTGGTAAAAATGAGGGAGAACAGTTTTCATATTTGCCTGGTTAAAATCCCCAGCAATGATGAAAACACCCTCTGTGTGTGCAGATTGCAGCTCAGAGATAGTCCGATAGAGAACAGTCATAGCCTCTTTAGTATCAGCGCTGGGAGGGACGTAAACCGCTGCGATGATAACAACAGTGAACTCTCTAGGCAGATAAAAAGGTCTGCAGCTAATAATCATAAGCTCAATGTCCGGAGAGCAGAGACTTGTGACTAATCTAGCATTTTTACACCAGGTGTTATTGATGTAAACGCAGAGTCCGCCCCCTCGGGTCTTACCGCAGAGTTCTGTCTGTCTGTCGGCGCGGAAAGTAGCTAGCCCCTCCAGGCTAACGGCGTTGTCTGGGATTGATGATGAAAGCCATGTTTCGGTCAGAATGAGAGCGCAGCAGTCCCTGAACTCTCTCTTTGTAGAGAGCTCGAGTTGTAAATGGTCCATTTTGTTGTCCAGTGAGCGAACGTTGGAAAGCCAGATGGATGGTAGCGGCGGTCTGAATGGGTTAGCCTTTAGCCTCGCTGCTAAACCTCCTCGGCACCCGCGCTTCTTCAGCCGGCTACACCGCTTCCGCGTCGCTCTCCTCCGGCGTGAGCTGCTCGTCGAGGCCGCCGCTTCACAGGCCTCCGGGGCTGGTCTCCGTAGGACGCCACAGTCACGTAAGCAGACGAGCGTGGTATTTAGAAGTCCAAAAACACAACTTGATCGCAACTCCAACAGGCGCTCGCGGTCAAGTACTGATCGGCTGGGTAGATGAGTGGTTTCCAGCGAGTTTGGCGGCATTTTTATGCATTTTTTATGCAAAAAGTCCGCGAGTTGGTACAGAGCTGTGTTCGGCTGCTGCCGCCAGGGGCGCCGCCGGAAGCTTATAGGGTGCACCCACCATAGGGTGCACCCACCATAGGGTGCTACTGCTGCAGATAAGTTGCAATGTAATTTTTTACGTTAGAAAGAGACTTTTTTATCACTGCTTTTTTCTTGGGCTGTAAGTGTGTAATGAACTGATGTCAGAGTTCAGTGTTTCCTATTTATTGCTATCATTCTTTGGCAACTTAAGGTTGCAAAATCAGCTGCTTTGCTCCTTTTTTAGCAACAATTTTTAAAAACATATTTTCCAATTTTGGCCATGGTAATTAATGTAAATATTGTGAGCTGCAAGCCGAAACATAATTGAAAAAAAAAAAATCTACACGACAGTACATGGCGTTTAATAATAAATATGCAAATGTGGTTATACACCAACAGAAGCAAATGGAAGAAAAGACAGACACAAGCTTTATTTATCTGAACTGCAGATGAATGTCATTTTTTAGAGTGAGAAGTGCCCATTAAAAGGAATTTTCTTCCAAGCATGCTACTAACGATTGTCCTCAGTGGTCAGAGCCCCGTGTCAGGGCTGATTTTGGAGCAGAAAAAAAAAAAAAAATGACGGAGATGATCACAGCATGAAACGCGATCTTTCTTCTAAAGGAGCCCAGTCACATTTCCCTTACCCTCTGATTAGCCACTCTACAATCAAAGCAAATTACTCAGAGCCTGAATGTACTGTAGTCATGGACACGCTCAAAAGCCCAAATCACACTGCAGATAACAATGAAAAGTCGATTTCTAAAGTGAGGAGTGAAAAAAAAAACATGAACTGTTTCAAATGGCACTTCATATTAATGTTATTCTTGATATTAGCCTAATTTTTTAAGAGAGTTTGAATGCAAATATAGAAAGCTACTAAATCATGACAAGATCTGTAGAGACAAAGGTGGAATAACTCATAAATCCTGAGCTTCTATTTCTTTCTTCTGAGGCCTTCCTCTTCTTCTCATAAACATATAAGACAGATTGCTTCTTGCGACTCCAGCCTTTTTCAAAGGCTGAGACTGGAAGGCCCCCTTGACATCTGCCTAATATTTGTCTCTTGTCGGAGTCTCTCCTGGGACACTTAATGGGCAACTCCAAAACGTTAATGCTACTTGAAAATAAACTAAATTGGTTGATTTAAAATATTGCTTTAAACCAAATTCTGCCATGGCCATGAATAGTTTTGGGCTTAACTGTATGTGTGGAGCTATACAAGTGTAATAATAATAAAGGGATCAAAGTTATAACTTGACATTTATTACCTATGCAATTAGATTGGAACCAAGGACTAAAGGGTCTGAGGTAAAAACTTAGTTTCCTTCTGCTGTACAGGCACACATCAATAATAAAATGGAAAGGTAACATATTTTTCCCTTTTTCTTTGTAGCTCTAAGTTCACACAGACGTAAAGTTTTTGGTTATCAGGGAGGGCTTTTTCCATCCTCTCCAGCATCTGTGCTGGAAAATCCATCTCTACAGAAGCGTCAAACAATAACTTGTCAATATGACATTCAAAATAGCACCAATTTCACATTGAATAAAAAATTTAATACCGGGTTGCCTCAAAATGAACTGGTTTGCACTGAGAATGTAGGTGTGTAAGAATATAGGAATGCATGCTCATACTCCTCTGTGCGCGTGTGAGATTCTTGTATTTCTAATATGTCAAAGCTTTTCCTACATGAAGGCTACAATAAATGGCTGGTGATAGAATCAAGGCAGCCGGAGCATCGCTCATGTTGCTATAATTTCCACCAAGATACTAAACCAATACTTTTGATTTATGGCACGTCAGCTGACATTTATTTATATCTCTCTGAGCTGACAAACCTGAAATAGAACATATACTGAACAAGGCTGTTAAAAGCAACTTCTCTGTTTTAAAGGTTGTCATGGGGATGTGGAAGAAATAACATAGATTTTGGTAACAGTCTTTGAAAGTGCAATGCAGACAGCATAAATCATCTCATAGAACTCTGTTTGGGCACACAGATACTTCTTGAGCACAATCTATACTGTCATGCTCCAAAGCAATTTCCTTCTCTCAGTAGACACTGATGCTGAAAAGTTCAAAATGTTTTTTTTTTTTGTGAACTTATACCAAGTGCTCTAAAGTTAATGCTGAGATATATGCAATAATCCAACCCAACTTTGCAGTGCAGAGATAAAGTGGCAATATGTCACGCTACAAACAAAAACCTCAATACCTTTTGTTACAATTTCATGTGATTGACCAATAAGAAGTACAGTATACCTTTGAAACGTTAGAAAAATAATACATGGTTTAGTTTTTTCATATAGTTTTATTTTTGCAGATAAAGGTCTTAACAGTCTGGAATGCATTTGAAATTAGATGTATTTTATATTGTCTATTTTGGTTCAGCAGTATTGAGGTTTAAGGCTATTGTCACACTGGTATGTCCCGCAATCTTAAAGGCATGTCACCTTTAAGATTTCTGGACAACTCTGAACACTGGAAACAGAAATCATGGTTCCCCACAAATGAGCTTCTGGTTGTTTTAGTTGTTGTTATTTTTTTTTATTGTTTTTTTTTTTTAGAGATGTTTCACTTTCAACATACAAACAGTTTAATTGCAATTGTTCAATATATGGTACAATTTCCTTAGATACCATCAAAAGTCCCTCAACATCTAATGAAACTAGAGTCAAGCAAGATGTCTGCTCTCCAACACAGGGTGTGTTATACTCAAGGAGTTTAGACCTAAGCCTTTGAAACGTACCCTTCAATTTAAAAATGTGTTTGAAGCCATGTTTTTGTACACTGGTTCTTCACAAACACAAAGGTTTCTTTATATGATCAAATTATCATTTGTCATAATTTCACAGTAATTGTGCAAGCTGAAATTGTGCTTGTTCTCACCAAGTATCCCGATGTTCTACAGTACAGAGATAACTAAATGTGACCCGCAATGTTTGTAGTTGGAGTCAAGATTTTGCACATTTCTACCATTTCATCACTTATCCACTTGCTTATTTTTATTCTTCTCCTCATAAGCTGCCTTAAAAAAAAAATAAAGAAGCTTCCTAAACGTGAATTTAAAGTCAGTCCACGGGCTAGTTTTCAACTATAGTTAGAGGCATTTTACATTATTCTGTTTTGTTCTTAGCAGTGGGAAAGAAATACTTCAATAAATGTGGTTTCCATTGAAGTTTTTCTCCAGAGGCAAATAAAAAAGAAAGTCTAGGCTGTTACATTTCAAACAAAGTACAGTGTCTAAATTAAAACCCCACTTTTAATAAGCACGGGAAGCTTCTAAATTTAATCATTTATACTTTACCCGTTTCTAAGATGCACGCAGACAAAAGGTCTGACTGCTATTAATTATACAATTATAATGAAGTGTGGATGCAAACAGATGGCTTCCTGCTTGTGTGGCTCAAAGCCCTGCAAAGAGATCAAATTTCTGATTATTCTTACAGTGCTCTGCAAAAACCATCAACTCCTACGCATGCTTGATAACTGCTTCCCCCCCCCCCCTCCCCCCTCCCTCATCTGGACTCTCTTCTGTGGAAAGTGGAAACTTAAGATGCCAGTCTAAACAGAGATGACGTATTGCCATTAAAACCTATTTGAACACATTTTTGCTTTTATTTCTACTGTGCTCACTTTTACTGCAAGGTCCAAAGCAAAATACCCCATGTCCTTTTTTTATATTGTGTCACGTTACAACCACATATGTAGATTTTGTTAGAATTTTGCTATAGACAAACTTAAATGGTACATGACTGGAAGAAAAACTCATACACACTTATACAAGATGTTAGATTGTAAAGCTAGAGACTGACATATTTAGCCATTCTTCTTTACGAAATAGCTCAGGTTAAGTCTAATTGGATGAACAGCATCTGACAAATTTGTTTTTAGTCTTGTGATGGATTCTTAAATGGATTGAGGTCTGACACATGAATATGCTTTGACCTAAATTATTTCACTGAAGCTGTTGCCATAGCTTGACAGTTATTTTGCTGGAAGGTAAACCTCTGCCTCTGTCTCAAGTCGTTTGCAGCCTTTAACAGATTTTTGCTCCATGATTGTCCTCTAATTAACTCCATCCATCTTCTTATCAAGTTTGACAAGCTTCTCTGTTGGTGCTGAGGAAAAGTATGATCCAGCATGATGCGGCCACGCCCTTGTTTCATAATGGTGATTGTTTTGTCAAGCCGATGTTCAGATAGAGTTTATTCCCCTCACAGCATTTTGCATTTAATTGACAAAGGTAAATTTAGGGTCTTGTCTAAAAGGAGCCGATGTTTCTTATGTCTGCTGTGTCTCCTGTGTGGTTTATGCAGAAATGCATAAAGTCATGGCTTTCTCTCAACCAAGGCTTTAGTCTTGCCAGTTTTTTAACATAGGCTGGATTTAAGGAGTTGCGCCACTTTTTCCCACCTGAGCTGTGTATTTTAGCAGCTCCTCCAGAGATACCATATGCCTTTTGAATTTCTTCTTATTAACGCTATCTTTGCCTAACGTGTCAGTTTAGGTGGGCAGCCATGTTTGCAGCTGTGCCACAAATCTACTTCAAAACATTCTCTGAGGCGTCATTGAATACTGTAGCATAAAAATAAATTATTCACACTGTAAAAAAAAAAAAAGCAAGAACAGAAGATCCAATGATTGATATGTTATTGATAGGTAGCAGATGTCATTGAGGGGATTTTAAAACTATGACAATATATTACTATTTTTTCATTTAAAAATTGTTAATTTCCGAGTAAAATGAAAATAGCTAAAGTAATCACTTTAGCTATTTACGATATACGAACAATATACAAAAATGAAGGTGAGCCTCTGTTTTCAACCTAGAGACCTACTGTGTACCTCTGCTATCACAATTTTCAAAAGTATTACAAGAACTATTTGATATATACTGGAATAATTTTTTTAGAAAACAAGATAGTCAGTGAAAGTCAATTTAGATCAAAACAATAAACTGCATTAGCTATACTTGAAGCTACTGAAGAAATAACTACTGCTGTTAGTGTGCCGGGTATCCTTAGATATACATTTTTTAACCAATCTGTATGACTTGCCAAACTTGAGATTGTAACGTGCCTTATGATGTGTTGAGTATTGGTGCAATAAAAAAGGAACTGAAAACTGAATCTCTTTATTGCACAAAGCCAGAAAATGTGTTAGATCATAAAGTGCTTCACATTCTGTACTGTTCCCTAGTTTTAATAATAATAATTGAACTTTATTGATCTCACAATGGAGAAATTCACTTCTGCATCTTAACCCATCCCCTAGGGGAGCAGTGGGCTGCCACTGTGTGGTGCCTGGGGAGCAATTGAGGGTTAAGGGTCTTGCTCAGGGACCCAGAATTTCAGCTTATGGGAGTTGAACTCAGAACCTCTGGGACTGAAGCTTTGTGCTCTACCACTAGGCCACCACTCCCTTTACCCTATTTCAATTATTGTGCAGAGATTTGGGGAAACAATCACAAAACTTCAATAGAGTTATTAATTATACTTTAAAAAAAGGAACAATAAGAATAGTTAACAAGGCTGGGCACCGAGAGCATTCTGACCCGCTATTTATATGATAAAAAAAATCAAAGTCCACAGATATAGTTGATCTACCAACAGCACTAATTTTGTTCGTAGCTCAAAATAACAAGCTACCGGAAAACATTTAAAAAGTTTTAACAAAAGAGAAGGAGCTTATTAGTTTACAGGTTCAAATCAATATTAAACACCCATCAAGCTTTGGAACAGTCTGAATGTGGAGCTTGGTACAAAACGTGGTATAAAAAGTGAATTATAAATGGAAGTCATACTCAAAACATTAATAATTATTCTTGCTGTTTCTTTTATTGGTAGTAGTACTCTTGCTTAAATGAAACTGTAACATATCATATATTGTTTGTAAATATCTAAATAAAATGTGAAAGAAATATATGTACACATTAAGTTTCTTTTTCTAACAGTTTATAGTTTTCTAACTATAAAACTGTAAGTTTAAACTTACCACTTTTCTCCTTCTTTCAAAATTCTGTATACATATTCAAACAGACAAACATTAAAAGTAATGTAAAAAGTAATGTAAGTGTGTTTTAAGTGAAATGAAATGAATTACAGGTGGCCTCTATTTATAAAGGCAATTTGTTGTGCTGGATTTTATTTACAGGTAACAAATTGGGCTGAATACATTGGTACGCCACACCTATCAGTGTATTTATTTACTTTTTCTTAATTTAATTCCTTTCAAAGTTATTTTGCATATTGGTCCATTACAACAAAACAATGTGTGGTTATAATGTGAAAAAAATAAGTTTACAGGGTATAAATCATATTTTTAAGACAGTGTATATCATTTCTGTCCAATCAGAGGCTTTATTAAGTGCATCCATTTTGAATAGCGCTATAAAATAGCGGGGCAAGAAAACTGTGACTTCATATTTCCAGGCTATTTCCAGCTCAGTTTACATTAGCGGGAAAGAAAACACAGAGGCAGGAACACCACATCTAAAAGACAGAGGAGACTCAGAAGCAGACTACTCCTCAATTACACTTTTTATATTGCTCCTCGTTGCCTTGAGGAAAGCAGGACCCAGTCAGCGTGTTAAGCCCAGGCTCTCACAGTGGCGTATCAATTCCCAGACAACAAAATCTCATCCTAGAGTTAATGAAATGCACCATTCCACCAATGTCTAATCAAAACCAAATGCATTTCCGCTGCGCATCATCATTAGAGTCCATCAGCTGAAGTAGGCTCCACGGTGTAATGGATCCCTAATGACGGCAGTTATCACTGGTGAACTTAGACCTTTTTGCATCAGACATTAGTTATTAGTCAATTGCACTTCATATCTATCTCATTCATAGGAAAGCTGTCTGGATAGCAAATTGCAATCTAATAAACGACTCCTTGTCTCAACAGTTTCACTACATTTTCCTCACTGAGCGCTCATCTTGAGGCCGGAGGGGGACGTCCAGCAATGCAGCTGAAAAACTCAGCCCCATACACACACCAGGGGGCAGCAGACACTGAGCCCTAAGGCGCAGATGGAAACGCATCTACCCATACACTGCTCCACTCCTCACCCACCCTCTAAAGGCGGCCCCTGGATGATTTGTGGGTGACATCATGTGACTGTCCGGGCTTGCCTTAGCACCTGCAGGTGCTGTGACACTGCCGGTGCCTGTCCTCCTCTGCGAAGTCCTTAAAGACTCCGAGATCCCAGGTCCTTTCAGCTCCGCCGCTGTTGGCATGGCAACTGAACCTGGACAGCACACAAGACTCAATGAACAGAGAGGCCTTGAGTATCAGATCGCAACCCAGGATTTACCCCCGCGGATCGAGAGTTGCGCAAGGTTAAGCTCCAGCTCGGCGCCGAGTGTCACTGGGTGGGGGTGGTCGTCACAGAGAGAGGATCAGATTTGTATTACTGTGTTTATTTTTTTTTTTTTGCAAACAGGTCAACAACGAATAAGTGGACCCGAGCCAGATGTCAGATTTGCTGTGGCAGCAGGCTGGGCTTGTCTCTAACAGGAGGAAAGGAAGCTTTAAAAAAAAAAAAAAAAAAAAAAATCTGACTAAAAACGAAGCTCTGGCATTCATCTTCTCTAACGCAAGAACAACAATCATACACATGTGCACTTTGGCAAGAAATTGCTCGTGGATTTAAATACACAAAGTTCCCCCCCTGATGTTTCTGAACCACAGGCATAATTTGTAAACAGAGCAGCTTTGTTTGGGATAATTACAGTGTTGGTGAGGAAGTGATGCGGATGCTGTGTGTGGGCATGATTGCCTCGCACCTTGGTGTTAATGTAAGGATGCACAGATCAGAGAGGTTAGAAGCTCCGATGGACAAGTTGAATCCTGCGTACTTTCAGTCTTTCTTAACTTCGTAGCAGCTCTATTGTCACTCGTAGACTGACAGAAGGATGTCTCAAGTGTAGCCGCTGGCAATTAACAGTCACTTTTCTCTTGGTATACATTTCTTTTCACGCATACTTGTTCAGACATAAATTCTAAATAAAGTCCCAGTGCCGGGAGTGCTAACTACATACCGTAATTTACTGAACTATGTGATTATGCAAATGTTTCTTTTGTTAGCTCTTTACATGTTATTAAGTTTTGCTGTTCTTAAACTTCTTATCAACCACCAAAACCATAAAGGCCATAACGTGGGAAGCATTATTCCACTGTATACCTAAGACTTTTTTAAGAACCTCATTTATATTTTACAAAGAATTCTACCCCTCTAATGCACCACTTTATGTATTCAGTGCTAAATTATTACCACACTGCTGATCGCTGCAGTCCCTAATAAAAGTAGACACATTTTGACTTGTTACCGCCACAAACATCAACCTATTGTATCTAAAACTTATGCAAAAGACTAACATAAATCAGTCCGTACGTGTGAAGTGGAAAGGCAATAATACATTGTTTATTTCTTTTTTTATATAAATATCAGCAATATGCCTCAGTGCGTCAACATTTTCTAGAACCACATTTACACTTACAGCTTCATGTTTTGGGTTATGGCTTTTTTAACTTTGCAGATCTACGACTGAAGCTTTATCCACTGTTATCAACAAAAACAACTCAAACTCAGTCAAAATGAGATGACAGCATCTGTGAATGGAGATTTTTAAGTCTCCGGGAAGAATCTCCATTAGAATTGTCTGAACTTTGACTTTACCACTTACACCTGAAAATGCTTCGAACAAAACCATTCCTTTGTGGCTCTGGGTGCATGTTTAGAGCCGCTGTCCAAGCTTTGTCTGTCTCCCCATCAACTTTGACAATAGTCGCTGCTGAAGTAACGCATCCCCCCACAGCATGACACTGCCCATGATGATGCTTGTGTGATAATGGAGATGATGTGTTCAGAGTGATTTCCAGTTATTTATTCATTTATTTATTTTTCAGACATGTCATAGAACATACATTTTGATATGTAAATAAACTGGGACTAAATATTAAATAAATAGCCAAATATACACACAAATATTATAAATGATAACTAAAGCCAAGTCAAAACTCAAGAAATAAGGAAATACTGTGTCATACTAAGGTTTTCTTAACAAATTTAATCGATTTAACATTCATCAGTATGACACAGATTTGAAACCATGTGTGCACACATGACTTTCACATAAATCCACACGAGATTTTTTTTTTTTGTTCCATGAATACCAAAACATAAAATGTTGGTCTCATCTCACTAAGTCAAAGTTTACCAGTTTACTGAATTATGAAAGCGATTTCTATAATTTTTATTCAGGTGTATCGGATTAAAGGGGCAGAATACATAAGCATATGATACTTTGTGTGAAAAAATATGGAAAACTGTGTCTCATTTCTTTTCAACTATAAAGTTCCTACTTTGTGTTGGGCAATCACATAAAGTCCTAATAAACTGTACCTCAGTTTGTGGTTGTATTATAACAAAAAAATGAAAAATATTCAAGTGGTGTAACTGTTTCTTCAAGGCTCTGTAAAGTACCACCGGAGCATTTCACACATCAAATTGACATTTCGGCGCGGATTATTTCAGTGACCAAACTTGCTGAAATGCTACTGTTTCAAAAGTAAAATTCTACCCCATTCATGAAAGCACATTTTGCAACGGCAACATTTTTTGCCTTGATCAGCAGTTGGAGAGTGTGATGTGAGCAGCCTTTTTGGCAGAAGAGGCATTATAAAGCATTTTGTGAAAGGAAAAACTGCCTCCACTCACCCAGGGGTGCGTTAGGAGAAATGAGACATTGATCCATAATTGGAAGCGCTCAGTCATGAAATCTAAAGACTAATTAAAGAAAGAGAGCTTTAATGGCAGCCATTTACATATTCAGTGCAGTGATTCAATGCTGCTCACTGACGTATAGCCTGAGAGAGATGCGATGGCGGGGGGGAGGGGGATGGGGGGGGGGGTCTGGAGGTTCTAAGGTAGCACACAGAATAATAGACTAACAACTAGGACCTAAAGCTGCCGGCCATAAAAAAGTACTTTCTGCTCTCACGACGAGACAAAAAAAGAAAAAAAAGAGGATAACAAAAGCAACTTCCAAAGCAACCGCCACGGGTCAACGACTGTAACAGATGCTTCGCAGTCAGCTAAAATTTAAACTTAAGTCACTCCTGCAGCAACATGTGTCTCTGTGAGTGTGAGAGAGCCTGGCTACGCACGTGCTCGGAGGCTCCGGGAGGAAGAGGTGACACCTACAAAGAGTGGCATCTCATCTGGAGGCGTGGACATGTCTGCCAGCCCTGTTGTGCCGAGCCGCTCAGGGCTAATCTCCGATACCCCAGAGGGCCCGCTGAAGAGCCCGCACCCGTCTGATTAAATGTCAGGGCCGGCGAGTCTGGTTAAACTGGCATGGAGCTGCAGGGGAGGACTACATCCGAAGGCATCCGGCGTTCCTCGCGCCGTTATCAAGCAGGGAGAGTTTCTGCTTTCTGCCTGTTGGGCTCGAGCGATAACGAAGGAAGGCAAAACGATTGCTTGTCAGTGTTTGCACGCACACATGCGGTACCGCAGATGAGAGGATGTGATGCTCACCTTTTCTGTTTGCCTTCAGCTTGATTCAATCTGAACGGAAAGCAGGCCTGCCTGTGCCCAATAAGATCTTCAACACCCTTTTCTTTGTTATTGTAGAGCTCCCGCCCTCCCACCACCCACCACCACTTCTTGTCATTTCTTCACCTCAAACGCTGCGCCTCCCTCAAAAGCCCCGGGCCTTTTTTAAATACGCCAATTTAACTACTTCTCTTAATCGTGTTAATAAATGAAACAGTCTTGCTGCCATGGCAGATATTTCTTGAAGTGGAATAAGCTGCAGGATGAAAGTCAATCATCTTGAAGGCCAAGCCAAACTCGGGTTAATTGGAGCCAAGTACAGGCCAGGGTTATTTTGCCTGTTCGGACCGATAATTTGGTAGGACGAGAGGTTTGAATGGAAATATCGAATCCTGGCAGATCTTACTCTGTCAGCCCTGCTGTTTGTTGTCAAAAATGCTCGGCTGAATGCACCATACGGCAATTCAATCCAAACTCAGCGCTCATTCAATACATTCTACAAAGATGTAATTACAGTTGTAGGAGAGAAACATCCACTGCGGTTTGTCACAAAGCCTACAGACAGTTGTATGTTTACATCTCAGCCCACTTCTCCTCCCTGGCTGAGAGCTACCTGCCGCGACAGTGACAATTTTGATCTCACCGCAGGTTTAAAGTCACCAAAACTGTGTCCTTCTTCGCTGGAAACACCAGGAACTTGTATTTATGATTTCAAGAGCGTGGCAAATAAATCTAAAATGTGTTCCTCGGCTCCCCTGTTACGCTTCACAGAGGCTTTCATAACAAAACAAAATGTACTGATCAATTGAAGGGAGGAAACACGAGGCTGCTGTAAATCTTTTCTGTCACGGTTGGATTCTCATTGTCTTCTTTTTAGAATGCACCACAAAATAGGAGGCTAATAGGTTGTTAAAAAATATGAAAATGATATTTTTCATATGAATATAGTAAGATCTACAATGTAAAAAATGCTTGGACCTTTTTTTCAATCCAAATGTAAGATTTATGAAGTCACAAATTTGGGTTAAAACTTCTGTCCCAGCCTCATCGTTCTTCACAGGTTGCATTTTTGAACTACAGCGTCCTGAAAAACTTTGCTGATTCTGTTCCACAAGATGATATAATATAGAAAAATTAAGCTGTGTAATGATGGTAATGTCAGTGAGTTATGTTAATGATATAACACTGTTTCATATTATTGAACATAACGAACATTGAAAATTATGATTTCGCTCTTATCAAGATATCTGTAATAAACATATGAAATTAAACATCTTCTACATTTTTCAACATTTCTAGTTAAAAATAAGGAATTCCCAGAACCTAAAAATCAAAACTGAAGAAGCATGTGTGTGTCTGTATATGTATTTATATATATATATATATATATATATATATATATATATATATATATATATATATATATATATATATATATATATATGTGTGTGTGTGTAAACACTAAGGGGGTGATAACTGAAATCTTCCATTATGCTGTACAATAGCTAGACTATGATACATAGTAGTGTTGCACCGATACCGATACCAGTATCGGCCGGGGTGCCGATACCGCACTAAAATGGTGGTATCGGTATCGGCAAGTACCAACAAATAGGGCACCGATACCATTTTGATGTTTGTATGTCACTTGAACGCAGCCTTCTCTCTCCCGACACTCACTAGTTCTACTAGATTCACTTTGTATTGGTCTTTTTCCTGCTTTAATAAGGTAGCAGCTTGACAAAGCCATGATAGCAATTATTTTACATCCAAGTAATATGCTGTTCTTCATATATACACACACACACATATAAATTTCAAAGTAATGGTATCGGTATCGGCCGATACTGCACAGCCAGGTATTGGGTATCGGTATCGAGGCCAAAAAATGGCATCGGCGCAACACTAAGACATAGTGCACTTTGTGTAGTATTTTGTATACTTTGTATACTTCCTTCTGGTCAGTATTGCAATAATTACAATATTGACCAGAAGGAAGGAATTTGCTCACTTACGATAACATTTTACCTGCTAAGTAGTTAGCGGAAACTAATGCTAGCTAATCTTCAATAATCGCACTTCAGGAATTGACCGGAAACAGTTTTATATGATAAGTTTGAATTTTTAATGCAGCTGTTTGTCAATAAAAGATGTAAACAATTACTGTTATTGTTTTTTGTTTTTTTTATCTGACCATTTTTAAACATGAACCATTTAGGGCATAATGGGCATTGTTGCACCACATCAAGATCGGCCTGGGTTCAGAGCTCAGATGGGTTCTCTGCATGATACTCATGCATATTAAGTAACTGGCCACTACAATTTTCTTAGGCGTAAAAGTTTGCATCTAGGATTAGATTAGATTTTGGACCTAGGATCTAGGTCCAAAATCTTTCACATTATAGTTTCATGATAAACGTGCAACTACAATACCTCATTTCAGATCGCTCTGCCTTGTGCACTTTCAGCGCGTACAACTGAAACTGTGGAATAAAAGGAACATGACCTACAACTCACAGCTTTTTCCGAACGTGTCTGCTTAAGATAAGTGTGTAGAATTCCCTCTGTATCTGTCTGAGCTCTGTGTGGTGATCCTAATGTAGGCTGTTCAAATACACTGGGCACTTCAAATACAGATCTCGTGCATTGTCTATATCTACTTGTCCTTGCTATGTCGCAGGAGGTCTGGTGCCTATCTCCAGTGGTCATTGGGAAAGAAGCAGGGTACACCCTGGAAAGGCTGACAATTCCTTACATGCGAGTGGAAACAGGCAAACTCTATGCACAAAGACCCTGCAAGGCAACAGTGACACATCATAGAAAAGTAATCCAGGTTATGAAATGTACAGTGGAAAACATTAGCATAACTTTGTTCTTGTGTTAAAGCTTCTTGTCAGGGTCTTTTATTTTTATTTTTTTATGGGAAGGCCCATTACCCCCATTTATTGATCACTTTATTGACTCAGAGCTAAAGTGACACCAGAACAGTTATCAACACACATAAATCCTGTAATTTCCTCCTTTCTTTCCACATGGAACGTACAAATACAAACAGGCTTTGATTGCAGAATTTGTTTTTTCTTTTTGTATCATTTTCTTTCCTTAGCCATTCTTACACGTTGTTTTGAGTAAAAAATACCCAGTGTGCTGGGTGAATCCCATATCCTCAATTAAGTAGTTGTCCCCTATTCAGCCCAAGATTGGGTTAGCAGAATAACCCAGACTTAGTTGTTTAATTTACCCAGAAGAGTTACAGAGTTAAAAAGTGTAACTATTCTATTTTATAGTCAGTGTGTTGCAAAAAAAAAAAAACTTTTCTCATCCCTTTTCATCATCCCTTTTCTCTGATAATTGTAATTAGTTCCAACCATTTTTTTTCTTTTTTTTTTTTTTTTTTTTTGCTGTGTAGTTTATAATTACACAACCGATGATAAGAGCTGCCTTCTGGCAGTCAAATTAAACCTAAAAATACACTACAATTATCCCCTGTATTATTACCTTAAAAACATACTTTTAACTCTTTATAAAATTGTACTTTTATGAAAGCTGTATTGTTGTTGCCTAGCAAAACCCAGCCCAGGAAAAGAAATATCCTGAAGTTGTAATTAGGTAAATGTGAGAAGTTGGTTAGTATAGTAAAGCATTTCAAAAGCACAAGAAGCACATTAGTATAAGATAAAGCAACCAAGGTGTACACTGGAGATGTGTCTGATGTTTGAATGTTATATAATGTAAGCTTTTCTAAACCATCACAATTTACATAAATATGGAAAGAAACCAGCAAATTCAAAAAATCCAAATACATGTTTCACTGATCTGATCCTCTAAGGATTAACCTCTAAGAGCAGCGTACTTACCATTAAACCTTTTTAAATCTGATACACATGAACTCTTCGGGACAAATGTAAACCACAATCTGTCTCTCTCCATCATATCCGCTTCCAACCAGATGGTACTGTTGCTGGCTGAGATATCAGTGAAATCAGATAAGCTTCCATGCAACCTGATCTCTCTTTTCATGTAACTAAAAAAAATTAAACCCATGTTAATATAAAAGCCAGTAGATACACTGAATGTCTATTTTCAGTGAACTTCATGGTGGTTTGGTTCAGATGGATAGAGCAGAGATCAGCTCCTCTCTTCTGGAAGTTATTACTGTCTGGATGGTGAACTGGGAAACGAGCTAAATTCGAGCACACTTTTTCAGCCCAAACAGATGTAATCTGGATTGACTACTGTAATAAGATGGCTGTCTGGGTTAGAGCAAATGCCACATCTCTCTCTATGTCCTGATAAAGGAAACCAAATCACATTTCCGTTACTACGAACAATCTGATTGTTCCTTTACATTGGCTTTACATCCCATCATCTAATAAGAACCCTCATTTCACTCAGTCTTGGTTAAAGTGTTTATATCTGTAGGATATTGGAATTGATCTCATGATATTTCTACTAATATTAGATGGATAAAAAACTAATACAATAAAGCGATGTAGACAACAGTTGCGTGTTGGTAAATAGTGCCGATGAGACTCCACTGAGAGCATTTTAACACTAAATGGATTCCACTGGGAATTGGGCTGATTCATTATTAAGAGTGTTAGCATTAAGACTGTCAAGTTAACATCCCTGTTTGCCCCTAATGTAATTGGGCCATTTCATTTGCGCCTTGATTTATGCAGCATTATGCCGCATTAAAGCCCACAGCATGTGGCTCATTTTCAGGACTGCTGAGCACCGGCAAAACTTGATTCCTGCAAAAAATACAAAAAATAAAATAAAAAATGGCTTTATTGTTGTTCAGCAAATCAAGGTAAAAGGGAAGTTGCAGATGTGTTGAGTTGAAAGTTGTTTTTTTTTCCTGCTCACTTGTCCCAAAGTGATCCTGGCATTTACAGGGAATCTATGCATTTCTTCCATATGTCTGAGAAAGTGTATAGAAGTGAACATTTCCCCATGTGGCTAAAGTATCTGCTCTCTAGACGTTATATGAAGAAACAATTGTGAATGGTCTCGTTGATTATCATCCAACTTTCTTATTTCTTGTCTTTGAGCTTGCCAAGCCTTCAAACTGATAATATTCATAAGTCTGCATCATCGGAGCAAACAAAAAGATTGCGCGCGTGATATAAGTGGATCAGTTTCATCTCTGTGCAAATTGGTGTCAGGAACTAAAAAAATATTATTAAACTTAAAATGGCATTTGAATTTGTGCATTGCCTTACAAACCGTGTCCCTACCATGAAACACGGTGGTGGTGGCAGCATCATGCTCTGGGGATGCTTTTCTTCAGCAAGGACAGAAAAGCTGGTCGCAGTTGATTAGATGATGGATGAAATACAGGACAATGGTGGAGGAAACCATGTTGCAAAAAATGTAAGAGGGTGGTGGGTGCTTGCAGCAGCAGAACAATTATTCACAGCCCGAAGAACAGTGGATTGGTTTTGATCAAAGCATGTTCACATGTTAGAATGTCAGAATCTGACGCAAGACTTGAAAACTGATGTTCACGGATGCTCTCCGTCCGATCTGACAGAGGTTATGGTATTTTGCCAAACAAGAATGGGCAATATTGTTAGTTTCTAGATGTGCAAAGCTTTCAAAGAGATTTATAAAGACACGGGCACAACACATTGTTTTTCATGTTTTATTTCATATAAAATCCCATCAAAATACTTTGAAATCTGAAGTCTTGAAATGATTTATGCAAATGTGGAAAAATGCAATGGTTCTGAAAACGTCTGTGTCCCAACCGTTCACCACTCACTCCCAGTTGCCCCAACACTCTGGTGGGGTGACTGTAATAAACGTCCTGCCTACTGTCCCTGTGGTGGGCGTGGTGTGGAGGATTAATTAAGTGGTGGCTCATAAAGGAGATCCATCTGCACCCAGAAACTCCTAATGAGAACCCAGAGCCTCCACTTATGGCTTATGACACGCTGAGGAAGCAGAACTGCTTTTGTTTTGTGTGGGCTTGTCTTAATGGTGACAAAGTGAACCTTTCAATCTACCAGAGTGCATGTGCAGCCAGTATTATGAGCAAACCACATCTACATTTTGTCCCTTTCTGTAGAAAGCCTTTTTGAATTCTCTGCACCACAATGATAGATTATTTGGAGCTGTCCTGGAAAGGCTTAGGTGTTAAATCCAAAATATGACGTAACGTTAATTATAATGCAGACCGTTCTAAGTTGATGAAATTTGTACAAAAGTAATTTAATGTCTTCTTTGAATTAAAGCATTTCAGTACAGGAAGGATAGCACCTAACAAACTGAACTGAACTCCTTTTCCTTGCGCTACAGATGTTTTTTTGTTTTTTTTTTTACAAAAGAGCAGAATAAAAAAAAAAAAAACACTTGTCTCAAATGAAAAACAAACAGTTCTCTTCTTTTAGTCCCAGCCACAGCTGAAAATGTTGTTTCTTAAACTTTCCTTATAAAACTGTTAATTTTTTAGAAACTGTAATTTCATCACACATCATGTTTAGTAAAAAAAAAAAAAAATAGTTTTCTTCGTTGTTGCAGTCATCTATGCAAAACAATCAAGGAATGTTTGCAGGTTTTAACTATTGTTTGTCATAAAAGCTCAGAACCTCGAAAAAAAAAAGACTCTTTAATTCATATATTCAGAAAATATATAGTTAAATAAATGCAGAGAAAATCCTATATGATGTCTCTGCTTTGAAGCAGACAGTAAACATTTCACGGTTGAGTTTTTAAGCCGCCTCTCGCACCGTGAGTCAGGCGGGGGTTTTGTTAGCATCAGCTGCGAATGGACAGGGAGCAGCGGCTCAGCTGGTGAGGGTAAACAGTTCAAAGTGACAAGCTGAACCAGCACAGAGAGTCCACCTGACCCGCAGCAACGCTGTACAAACGGGCCAGAGCCCACACACTCACACACAACAAGCAGCATTGCACGCATTGTTCGGATGCAATTAAGGTTAGTTACGATCCAAGGATCCAATCGATCCATACGTAACTTAGCTGACGATTTTAACTGTGTGTAAAGTTCACACTCCATTTAGCATGAATGTGTGGTAGTCTGCATGCGGTGAGAGGAAGAGATTGGTAAAAGCACTGTGCATCAATGGAGTGACTGATCAGCCTTTTCTATGGAAAGATAAAAACAACGTGACCCCACAATCCAAAGGGCTAACAGGATCTCTCACTGAAAGCAGACACTTCAGGAGATCTATGTACATTCTGTGAACGTTGCAAAGAAAGTTCGGTTTGGTAGGAAATAATCTATCAAACAAATAAAAAAAAACATACAAAAATCAAAGCAATACACACATTACACAATATATATTATATATATATATATATATATATATATATATATATATATATATATATATATATAATTATATTTCTTAGAAAGTGGTACTCTAGCTACTAAATTGTACTGTTGAGAAAATCTGTCGTTGTTTAGGTCTGATTCTGATTCATTCGCCGGAAGAGGAAATGTCTGAATGGAGGGATAAAACCAGCAACAAATGAGCAGACTGGTAAAACCCTGCGGTTGAAAAACTCAAATGCAAACAGTATTTTACATTTTCTTTGAAATAAAGTGATCAAATTCCTCATTCTTCGACTCTCAAAGACGGCTTGCCAAGAAGAAAGCACAGAGAGTGACAGCTCAACAGATGAGGTACCTTTGTCTAATCTCCTTCTGAAAGAGCTTCACTGGAAGGGCTGGGAGCGGCGAGGGCCAGACAAAGAAAAAAATTGGGGCATTCTGTATAGTAAAGCCATCATGGGGCGTCTTTAGTCTTCTTTGTGACGTGACTTTGACAGCTGTGAGGATTAAGGAACAGACCAACATACAAAGCCCAAGCACCCAGGATAAGACTTGATATTCTACCCCCTGGCTCTGGCTTCTTCTCTTAGTAAATCATAAAATATAATTTTACTCCTATAATAGGGTTGTGTCTGTGATAAGGTTAGGAAACACGTACATTAAAAGCACGCAGAGAGAAGTGAAAATTTAGCATTGCTGTACAGCACTACTGTCTAATGTACGAAGCTCCTCACAGTTATTGACACCCCTGGTAAACATGTGGAATAGGCCTCACAAATAATCCATCTTTTAAACATTTTTAAACCTTCTTGTAAATGATTTGTTTCGCTTAAAAAAATCAGTCACACTGTTTAGAAAGTTTTAACTAGTAATCCACAATTTCCTTTTGATACAGGATACATCAACAGGGGACCATTTTTTCTGTCACTCGTCAAAACAGAAAAGATAAAATAACATTCCATTAAAACAAGGCACATGTGTGTTAATCCTGAAAAGTCAGGAAATGCTCACAAGAACATAGATATGTGACTAAATTTACCCAGTCCCAGTAATTATTAAAGATTTACAACCAATTTGATTTTGAAAAAGCTGAATGAGGAGCAAAGTTAATCCCACCGTCAGGTACAGTCTGAATAATGATAAGGCATATAAACATCTCCAAGCCTCACTATTAGAAGAGTAAAGCACATTTTTGAATGTGATATTATGATGCTGGTTAAAAAATAGTATCATTTTACATATCTTTACCATTAGGGTGTATAGTAAATTTTTAGTTCTGAACCTGTTGCTACAGACATTCTGGTCCCAACGTGGGATTATTAATTAAAACAGACAAATATAAAAATGATGCTAATTTACTGCAAAGTTTGCCTTCAAGTGTATATCTTTTTTTCAGTAATTCCACTTGCATATTATATTCATTCATTACAAACATTACATTCATTACTGATTTATTTCAAGTGTTTATTTCTTTTCATTTTGATGATTATAATTGACAGCTAAAGAAATTCCCAAATTCAGTATCTCGGAAAATTTTATTATTTAAGACCGATACAAAAAAGCATTTTGAAAAATGATGGCCCACTGAAAAGTATGAATATGAAATGTATGAGCATGTACAGCACTCAATGCTTAGTTGGATCTCCTTTTCCCTGGATTACTGCAGCGATGCGGCATGGAGTCAGATCGGTCTGTGGCTCTGCTCAGGTGTTCTAAGAGCCCAGGTTGCTCTGATAGTGGCCTCCAGCTCTTCTGCATTGCTAGGACTGGTGTATTGCATCTTCTTCTTCACAATACCTCATAGATTTTCTATAGGATTAAGGTCAGACAAGTTTGCTGGTGCTTAAACCTAGTACTGGTAGCTTTGGCGATGTGTGAAGGTGCCAAGTCCTGCTGGAAAATTTGCATCTCCATAAAGTTGGTCAGCAGCAGGAATCATGCAGTGCTCTAAAACTTCCTGCTAGACGGCTGCATTGACCTTGGACCTCAGAAAACCCAGTGGACCAACACCAGCAGATGACATGGCACCCCAAACCATCACTGACTGTGGAAACTTCACATTGGACCTCAAACAACGTGGATTCTGTGCCTCTCCTCTCTTCTTCCAGGCTCTGGGACCTCGATTTCCAAAGGAAATGCAACATTTACTTTCATCGTAGAACATAACTCTAAGCAGCAGTCCAGTCCTTTTTGTCTTTAGCCCAGGAGAGATGCTTCTGAAACAGCTGAAACTCATGCCTTACGTATGTCTGTGTGGTGGTTCTTAAAGCACTGACTCCAGCTGCAGTCCACTCTTTGTGAATCTCCCCCACATTTCTGAATGGGTCTTGTTTCACAGGGTGTGGTCATTCACATTTTTCTCTACCACATATTTTCCTTCCCTTCGCCTCTCTATTAATGTGCTTGGACACAGAGCTCTGTGAACAGGCAGCCTCTTTAGCAATGACCTTCAGTGTCGTGTCCTCCTTGTCCAAGGTGCCAGTGGTCGTCTTTTGTCTCGTCAGCAGGCTTGCCAATGATTGTGTCGCCTACAGAACTAGACTGAGAGACCATTTAAAGGCCCCTGCAGGTGTTTTGAGTTAATTAGCTGATTAGAGTGGCACCAGGTGTCTTCAATATTGGACCTTCTCACATTATTCTAATTTTCTGAGATACTGCATTTAGGGTTTTCATTAGTTGTCAGTTATAATTGTCGAAATTTAAATAAATAAACACTTGAAATATATCAGTATGTGTGCAATGAATGAATATAATATACAAGTTTCACTTTTTGAATGGAATTACTGGAAAAAAAAATCAAGTGTTTCATGACATTCTAATTATACGAGCAGCACCTGTATATCCAATTTAGCCGTCAGAATTGCTAGACATGTAAATACGGAGTCTGAGAAGTTCTTGGCTATCCTGTCCTCATATTGTGCCTGAAACTGCCTTTTCATGAAGTTGTACTCAAGCTCTGAAAAGTCAGCAATATGAAATGCGGTACAAACATGCGTCTCACTTCCCACCCTCAGAAGGACACAGTTCAGCAAAGCTACTGACGTTAACAGAGTCATTTCACACAACAATTTGCTGTATCGGATTTCTAAAAAAAAGTTTACAAGCTGCTTCTGATCTTACAGTTGTGCTGATTCTAAGGCACACTGAGCTGTCATTGATTTTCAATGCTCTAACACTATAGCTAGACTATAATCATTCCTTCTAAAGATCCACTAAGAGCAGTGTTTCTGAAGAAAAGTCACTAGAACAACTAATTGTAATTACTAATGTTTAAAAAGCAGCTCTGTGTCTTAAATAAGCCCCTGTGCTAAGTTTGATTATAAAGTAGCAGTTGCAAAGCCAAGTGTCTAGTTTCCTTCAAGGAATAGTTTTAAATTTGTTAAGCGGAACGAAGGCTAAAGAGCAAGTAAGCACGCTTTCCCCAGCCTCAAATCATCCCTTAATCCATAAAATTACACCTGTCACTAGAAAGTTAGATTTATTTAAACTAGTTCCTGATCCGAGAAGGAAAACACCATTAAAACACACAAAGGCCTTCAATCAACACTTAATTAACGCAGAAACCTTTCCCTCGTGCTGGCAATCACTTTCCCTATCTGCCAGATTGGATTAAAGACGTGAATGCAGATTAGAAATGGCCAATAGCCTCAGAGGCTCGGCAGTGGGGGAAATATATAGGCAAATAAAAACGAGAGCAGGGGAGAGGCAGGACAGCAAGACGGCAGGAGTAAGACAGAAACGGATATACTGCAGAAGTCAACTTTCTGCTGCCCACAGTTCTGTCAAGTTAAGCGTGTCATTTCAGCAGAGGGGAACATCGCTTAGATAACTGTTCGCACTGTGAATTTCAGCGCTTGTGTGTCTCTTGCAAAAAAATGGGAATCATCAGTGACAGCACTGGCAGTCAAAAAATATTTTTGGAGGCGGCTTCACTAAGCCTTACAAAGCCATTTTGTAGATGCTGCTAAAGTAAAGTGACTGTGGCACTAAAGTAAAAACTACCTTTAACAGCAGAAATACCAAAAAAAAAAAAAAAAAATCATGCGGGGTTCCAAAGTAGACCGAATGCTTTTACATTGAGGAAATGTAATTATGAGGTGCTGTCCTGAAAGCTGTGCGGATTAGTTTGATGAGAAGTAGACGCTTTCCTGACCTTTGCTGATCGTAGGTGGACTCCTTTCTGTGGCAGTGGAGGGTTACCACTCGATGGCCTTCACTCCTCAAGTCCTGGCTTACCATCCACTGAGTGGGGTTGCTGGGTCGTGCTCCCAGGAACGCCACGCCCTCTTTCAATTTTACCCTGTTGAGAAGAAAAAATAAAATAAAAACATTAGCTGTTTACACGGACATCCTCCCAAACATTGGACGTCCATTGTTGCTATGGCGATCTAAGGATGGCCAGTCCTTTTCCTTCATTTATTTCAGAATAAGACGTTTTGTAAACCTTTTTCAACAGCAAATAAATTTAGATTAAACAAAGAAATAAAGACTTTTCAGACAGATTGTCACACTGTTCAGGTAGAGCAGATCATCATGTTAGATGTCATTCAGTAAAAGATTTGCTCAGACTTATAAGATTCCCTCTAACAGCCTGACTAGCAGAAAATCATATAGTTCTTTTTATTAATGTAAAACACTTTTATCCAAAGCAAACAAGACGTTTTTATTATACTTTCACTTTTTTTGTTTTATCACAAATCACATGCATGTTACTTTGAGTAGTTTGCCTTTCAAAGCATTCCCTGCTCTGAAGATGCAACACACATTTACTAAAAAACACCAAAATAAACATCACCAGTCAAAAAAAAAAACATAGGACCGGCAAGTATTTGTAGAAGTTGAGGTTTTCTCTATTGGAAGTTTTTTAACAAAGGTTTTGACAAGTGATGTGTTTTAAATAAAAAAAAGTGTGACAGTTTAATAAGTTTATATCACCTTAAATTAAGTGATGTCACAGACAAATTACAGTCTGCAGCTCAAACACAAAATGCATTGAACATTTGGTCTATTGTGTTTTTAAAAGAGGAGAGCATACCATAAGATGTTTTTTTCCCCTTTCAAATAAACCATTGGAAGTTTGTAGACTATTATATTTTCCTTAAGGCTTAGAGTGATGTGAAAATTTGTCTGCCCCCTTCCTGTTATCTTTTTTTTTTTTTTTTGCATGTTTGTCACACTTAAGTGTTTCAGAATTCTAAATAAATTCAAACATCAGCAAAAGACAAAAAAGTAAACACAAAATGCATTTTTTTAATAAAGATTTTTATTATTTTTTACTATACACAGGTGATCATAATGTTATGGCTTTTGTAATGCCACACTGAGAGCCATTATCCACAGATGGAGAAAACATGGAACAGTGGTGAACCTTCCCGGGATGGGCCAGCCGACCATAATTACCCCAAGAGCGCAGCGATGTCTCGTCCCAGAGCTCCCAACAGAACCCACAACAACATCCAAAGAACTACAGGCCTCGCTCACCTCGGCTGAGGTCAGAATTCAAGCCTCCACCATAAGAAACAGACCGGACAAAAATGGCCTGCACAGTAAAGGTCTAAGACAAAAAAAAAAAAAAAAAAAAAAAAGAAGACTTTGGAGGGGCCTAGTCAAAGTCTTGACGCAAATCCTATTGACATGCTGTGGCATTGCCTTGAAATGCTTGAAAACCTACAAGTGTGGTTGAATTCCAACAATTCTGAAAATATGTGTGGGCCAAAACTCCTCCACAGCGCTGGCAAAGACTCACTGTAAGTTATCGCAAACGCTTGATTGCAGTTGTTGCTGTAATCAAGCGGCCCAAGAAATTATTAGGTATAGGGGCCTATCACTTTTTCACACAGAGTCATGCAAGTTTAGATTTTTTTCTACATTACTAATATAACCCTTAATGTAAAAAAACACATGTTTACTAGTGTTGCCTTTGACTAATATTTAAATTTGTTTGATGTTCTGAAACACCTAAGTGTGACTAACAGGCAAAAAAAAAGAGGAACGCTTTTTCACCACATTGTGTATTGTAAACGTTTGCAGAAAGTTCTCCTAGTCCTTCTGTTGTATTGACATTTTTATTTTTATTTTGTAGCACTAGATGGGTCTTAAATAAATAATAGGGTTGAGAGAGAGGAGGAAGACATGTGGCAGAGGTCCACATGACATGACTCGACCCCAGCATGGCAACGTCGAGGACTGAGGCCTCTGAACATGGGTCGCATTGCTCTACCTTAGCACCACCAACGTGCCCCATATTGACACTTTAAGCAAAGTAAACGCTTCTTCTATTACTTGAGGGACACAGTGACATATTATTTTCACTGTCCTGCTGAGTATAAGCAGCCCCTTGAAAATGATGCTAGTAGTCCAAGAAAAGTGTCAAGCAGACAACAAGTTAAAGAGAAAAACAGACAAAAAAACACTGCAAATATCCAGCTAAAGGAGTTAGACATTTTGAGAAAAGAATTACAGTTATAATGCCCAAAAAATACAGCTACATTTAATTTTTGGTCCTTAGGTAGAATATTCCCTCTGTACTTTTACTGCCTTCTACCATCCTTGGCAAAGTCATGGACAAAAAAAAAGTATAGTTTATAAAGGATAGTAATCAACTAAGATGTTCCCTGTAACTTAATCAATACAGCAACTCAGAAAATTGTATTATAGTAGTCATTAAAACCAGTGATTGCTCCATGAGAAGTAATAAGCAGAGATTTGATAAACTGTTCCAATAATTATTTTATTGTTCTAATGTAGGCCCAGTTCACAATCCTGCTCTGGGAATAGACCATTGCAATCCACAGAAGAAAGGAGTATTTTTTTTAAATCAATCCATAAACAGACAGGAAGCCTGTAAAGAGAAGCCTTAAAGGGAATAATGTTTTTTTTTAAACAATAAAAAGACAAACTACTGCTGATTTTGATGAACAACACTGCCATGTCTTGTTCTGTTTGTCCACCTTAAACAGCACTGGTCTACATATTTGCCACGTTCCCTACAGGCCTTGAACAGGATAGCACAAACTAATCAAAGTAAACAGTGCTTTCATTTTGAAGTCTGCCATCTTTGATGAGTGATTTTCATAAGATTAGGTTATATTTTGTAATTACAAGTCTCTTATGCAGCCGTATTTCTTCAATCTCCAACAGTAATAGATTCTCTCTGGCAATACAAAAATTACATTTTGGAAGTGTTTATTTTTTCACTGATACATTTACAGTCTCTGAGGTGTCAGTGGACTGCAAAGGGGGAGCACGCCTATGGGAGCAAATGAAAGATAGATTATAATGGACCCAATGCGCAGAGTCTAATTTAAAAGGTAAAAGCACTATCATACAATAGGTTCAGACTAATGTTCCATAACATAGCATAGTGGAAAGCCTATGTGATGTTAGCTAAGAGTGACAGTGAAGTAGCATGACTGAAGAGCAGACAAAATTATAACAGAAGGCCAAATCACTTTCCCTGTCCAATCCATACCAGCTTGGCAGATGAGACCAAAGACGGGCCTTTGCTTTCATCTTGAATTTGTTGCTGCCCTTTTTAGATGCAATTGCCTATCTGTCATCCTATGAATATATCTGCCCTCTCCAATCAAGCCCATTTCTTTGATGTGATGCCTTGTGCTGTTGGGCTGCAGGTAGCATGTGAGAAAGGAAAGTGGAATCAGTGATCAACATTAAATCTAAGGGTCACTTGAAAATTGTGTGTAATGTTTTCCTTCCTCTGTGTTGTCATATGAAGCATTGATTTTCATCCAACCTCACTTGATTAGAACTATGGTGAAATTAAAGCTCCCCCCCTTCCCCCCAACATATTGTGAATTGATTTTTTTTTTCAACCTGACAAATTACCTGATTCCACATAAAAACACAAAATTATCTTGACATCTAAACATCATTATCTTGTACAAGCACATGATCTAATTGCAGCCTTCTCCTTAACAAGGTGTCTGGACCACAAAGGAGATATGGAAAGCCCATACGACTGAGATCTATTCAAAGAAGAAACACATTTTTTTGTTCTCTGAGTAAGTTAGGGCTCCCCAAATAATATTATTTTCCCAAAATTAACCGAGCATTTCTTCATCCTATTTGCTGAGATGTTTAAGTATGTGTATGTGCTGTATTGTATCACATGGCGCTCTTTGATGCATTTCTTTATTAGAAATAGATTTCTAGTTTTCATTAAAAAAATTCTACATCAAAGCATGAGAAAAGGTGGATTAGAATTAGCAACACAAAATTATTATTTGAAGCCATACTGAAATGTATGAAAAACGAGAAAATACTGGCTGGATGTGCAGAACTGGAAAAGAAAAGAAAATGTTTGAACAGCCCTCTCTTTGTCCCAGTGGGGGGAAGCATGTTCTTGTATCTGGTTTTGCTACAGTTCAGTGACTAGGATGTCTATCAGTGGCTCCCAGTGTGTTCCCAGAATGTTTTAAACAGAGTTGACTCTCGAAAGGGAGACAGTCATTACACCACAGTCCATAATATGTCCATAGAGCATTTGGTGCAGGATGGTTAAAGTGTCTTTTATTGACTAAACGGTCAATTTGGCCTTGTAGCCTGTAAGTGTAGGACATTCTTGCAGGTAAAATAGCAGACAGGCAGTACCAGTACCAATCAGACTGATGTTGAGACAATCCACTATCGATCAACAGCTCCTCTGTATTACCTTTAGTGTCTTTAGGAAAGATAATGATCACACACGTTTACCTAAACATGCTCATGAAAATTACAATGTAAAGGTTGTAAAACTTAAACATGGTTTAGTTACTGTAAAGAATAATCTGGCATACATTTTATTCACCCTCCACTCCTCAGTAAATATTTTGTAGAACCAGCTGTTGCTGCTTTTAATACTGCTGATTTTTAGGGTATGTGGCAGTCAGCTTTACTCATTTAATTAATGTCAACAATTTACCGATTAAAATTATCTCTGGACTTTGTTTGGGTCATTCTAACACATATACAGGCTGTGATATAAACCATTCATGTTCAGGGTAAACCTTCACCTTGCTGGAGGGTTTTAAAACAAAGTATTTAGCAGCCTGTTCAATGTTTTCTGCTAGGATTGCCCTGTGTTTGGTTCCATTCATCTTCCCATCAGTTCTGACCATTTTCACTGGTTGCAGCTGAGAAAAAGCATCCCCAATAGCATAATGCCCCCACCCCTATTTGTAATTAGTTTGCTAGGATTGATTTGCAACCTGTTCTGCAACATATGACATTTTGGATCAGAGCATTTTCTACAACAATTTTACTACATTGTTTGAGACATTATGGTTTTATTTCAACAGTGACTATTTTTAAAACCCTTAAAGGTATATAGCCATGATATATGCTTATAAAACCAGACCTAATCATGATCATGATAAAATAAAGTTACATACACCAAGCCTCCATCTTGATAATGTTTTGATAGTCCTTTTTTAAGTCTAGATAGAATCCAGCACCGGGCACGATGAACAGATATAAACAGATGTGGCGCCATCTACTGGCAGTATCGCAGAACCACCATATTGCCGGTTTGCTTACTTAATAAATCACCTATAAATAATGCCTGACCCTCTGCAATGTCTCGCAGTAAAGCGGCAGCTCAGCAAGATCAAAGACCCACCATTATTAATTAAATACACGGATCTACAGCAACTTTAAGAGCCTCATATCAGAACATTTACTCACGTCATTCAACAATATAGTCACATTTGAGCCTCAGCAGCTTTAGCGTCCACTTCAGTGAACACCAATATTCATACTCTATTCCCAGTGACATTCCAGTCTTTTCCCTCTTTGAATCATAATTTTTTACTGTTTTTTTTTTTTCTCTAGATCTTGGACCATTCTGCATTGTTTCGCTGGGAGATGCTAATAGCCGTTAGCTCATTGCTTGTTTTATCCCCTGCTGTGCATGTGCATTGATGTATTTCCTCTGTTATTAAAAATAAAAATGAAAGGCTTTATTTATTAACAAATTGAGCAAAAACAAAGCGTGAAACAATAACTAATACGGCAGCAGTACGTGATAATCTTTCAGACTGAGCTACTGATGTATACATTTAAAAAAAAGTCCTGTCAACATTCACTCATCTGAGCAGTAAAAAAAAAAAAAAAAAACAATTCCTCCAAAGTTGACATGGGTCTCATTGCTGTTTCTCTAATTGATGATTTCTGTCAGTTTAAGTGGATGGTCATGTCTTGGTAGGTTATTTATTGTGCCATACAGAAGAGCTCAGCACTCCAAAGATGTTCAAAGTTCATGAAAGTGTTTCAGAATCTGCTGTAAACTAACCTAAGCTTTACCCCTGACCTGTCAGCATCACCAGTCGTTGTGATGTTGTTTGTTCTTTAATGCTCTCTAAAAACAACTGTGAGGCCTTCAGAGAACAGCTGGATTTAAACTGATATTACAATATCCATAGCTGAACTGTTTTTAGCTGACTTATGAATGGAGGTTGATACACTTGATTTTACAGAGCCATACAAGAGAAAAGGGAGCATAATAGTAATCCATGTCACACTTTTAAGAAGTTTTATTTATAAAAGAACATTTTCTTGTGCAATGCTTTGTTTTGTTTTATATTATAAAATCTGTTAATAAGATACCTTCTTATACAATCTCAAAATCTGTCAAAATGTTGAAATATTGCAATATTATTGCAAAGTACTATACAGTGGATAATTGTGGCTAGATCTTTATAACTTTACTGCACGTCTATACTGCCGCTTGTAACTTGTGCAACTGTTTTGTGAGGCAAGATCAGACAAGGAACCGCAGCCAATATTAACCTGTATCAGAACTGAAAACAAGAAGATCTTAATTGGAACACCCCTGTTTTATACAATACAGCAACGTGGAACTGAAGTTATTAAGATTTTCCACAGGTCACTTCAGCTTCTCCAACAGAAGTAAATCAACAAAATCACCATGATGCATGAAGGAGCGTAGATATCTGCATCGCAATTCATAGTTAATCCATTGAATGCATTTCAAAACAGAAAAGAAATCAATATTGTCAACCTGAAGTAAAAAAAAAAAAAAGCGGATCTCCATGTGAGCAAAGCTTTACAGGCTCTCTTACAAAAATCAATAGAAGCAGCCAGTGTTATTAGTTTAAAAAATATCCCAATTATCCCTTCCATTCAAAGCGTTTTTAAATCCTCTCAGGTGTATACTAATAATTGTAGTGCCTCTGTAGTGTTTGCCTATTAAACTGTTTTCACACTCAGCACTTAAAGTTTTGAGTGTAAAATTTGGGACTTCAGTTCGCCCAGTTTGTGGCCTTGAGTTTGTGAGCTGTATTTCTGACTTCAGAGAACTAGTGAGAACTTGGAAATAGTACAAAGGACATTTAGGAAATACCTGATTACACACTTGGTTGGGTGATTAATTCAATCTAATCTGGGAGCTAGGATTCACACCAAATAGTTCAAAGCCAGAAAAACTATATGTTTTTCCAAACCATCTAATTATTTACTTCTTAGATATAAGTGTGGGTTGGTAGGATGGTCAGATAACCATAAATAAAATACCGCAGTTTCATATCACACTATTTTCTAAATTTAGGTTTAGTTTTTAGGTGCAAATTACACAAACTATTATAATTTATTGCCATTCTTCTTTTAACAGAATAAGACCTGTTTAAATAGCTGATATTAGCTGCTTAATCTGTTAGACTCATTCACCAGGTGGCCAGCCTGTTACGGATCAGACAGGCAGGAGAGCCGAAATTCGAGCCAACCAGTGTTGTGTTTTAAAAGGTTTATTTTATCAAGAACCTGGAACCTGGTGCATGCAGGGAACCTCTGGTGAGTGCTGGTTGCTCACAGCAGAAAATCACAGACAGGATAGCTGAAGCCAGATCAATGTCCGGTGGACAGGCTTGGGTCATGCACAGGTGGTTAGAAACAGGGCAGGCAGTTACAAAGGGCTCGGCAAGGCTCATGAGTCAAGGTACTAATCCAGGTCATGGTCCAGAAATTAGAAACTTTAGTAGAAGCGAAGGCAGGGCAGAAGATCCAGTGACATGACTGTGGTCAACACTAGGTAATTAGGCATGGAGTAACGCTGAACATAAAAGCCTTCAATTATCTGGTGTTGTCCTGCTGTCTGCGTTGAGCTTAGGAGCGTGAAACAGGTTTGTGGAATGAGTTGATTTTGGCACCGCAGCGCACAAAGCTTGCAGTTGCAATGAATAATCATTGATGAGAATAGAGCAGGATAGGTCCTGACGGCTTGTATTCAATGACACTTTTAGTTTGCTAGCTGTGGTTTCAAAACAGCGTTAACCTAAAGGGTAGTTCGCCCCCAAATCAACTTTTTTTTTGCTGACAAACTGTTAAAATGGATGTCTTATAGATCTGTCTGCATGTCCTGGTCACGGGCTACATCCGAATACCTCTATTGGGTAAGGACTCTTTAGCTAAAGCGGAAGTGTCTCAGTGGTTGACATGGTAAGTGATGTCCGAATAGTGCAGTCAGTAAGACAGGAGGTAGGAAAAGGAGCCTAGATGCTTTCCCCTGCAGCTGATTTAGTATAGGAACCTTGTGATGTGTCCATTACTGGTGCTAAGGCGTTATAAGGAATCCCACAATCCTTTGCATGACATGCTATATAAGCACAGCCCAATTCATGGAAATTAACAAAAATGGACAGGGAAAAGAGAGTGCACACTTTATAGTTAATTTTCGGAAGGCTGTAGGCCTGGATTTGACTAGCATCATCCATGTGTGTTTCCTTCAGGCAATGATGTTGAAGTTAAAGGCTGTTCGAAATTGGCACAGACATCCAAAGCTGCTTCCCTACCTAGGATAGTGTTCTTACTGTTGACCCCATGAAAGGTCAAGGAACAGGAGCTAGGAGCTATAATTAGAGGTATTCGAATAGAGTCCTATTCGGATGGAGTCCTAACTCCACACTTTTTTAAATCCTACTTTTGTGTCTAAAACTGTCTGTGTGGCGCCCACCTAATTTTAAATAGTGTCTTACATTTTGAAACAGTATTGCTATTGATCAAAGGATAGTGTGACATCACCCAGAAAAACTGACCTCAGTGGGGTATAAAAACGGCTTGTGTGTGTGTGTGTGTGTGTGTGTGTGTGTGTGCGTGTGTGTGTGTGTGTGTGTGTACACATATACCGGTTGCACCAATGTATGGCAGCCTCACTTCTGTCAGTCTGCATCAGGGCAGCTGTGGCTACAAATGTAGCTTATCACTGTGAGGGAGTGAATGTCTGCGTGGGTGAGTGACTGAATGTAGAATGAAGCAAGGGTCTTCAACCCTGGTCCTCACGGCCCACTATCCTGCATGTTTTAAATGTGTCTCTGCTCTAGCACACCTGAACCAAATGATTGCATGACCTCCCCAGCAGCCCTAAAAGGCTGCAGAGGCCTATTCATCACCAATTTATTTAGGTGAGGTGTGTAGAGGCAGGGAAATACCTTTACTCTTTGGGGTCATTGTGTAATATACCAGTACAGGCCATTTACCATTTACTTGTGCACGAGAAGAGGCTGCCCAGTGTAACTTGCTGCTGTCAGTCAGTCAGGAATTGTCTGACTTCACAAAGCTCCAGAGACTTGTTAATGATCTTGGGAGTGAGTTGGTCAGCCCAGGTTCTCAGACATGAGGGGGAGACACAGTCAGTTCCTGGAGCTTTCATGGTCGTTTGGCATTGAAATAACTTATTTATAGGCTATTGTATCATTCTCAGAGGGCTTAAATCAAAGTAGAAGGCCTTAGAAGAGTAGGGTGGATGGTGCATGGGAAGCTAGATGTGAACAAGTTGGTAAGACAGCTGCGTTTTGAAGTTGTTAGGCTGCATTTTGAAGTTGTTAAGTCTGTCTGCCACACACAGCCCCTTCTCAGGGTTTGGAAATGCTCTTCTGTAAGCAGTTGTAATGATTCCTGCCTGATCCTGCCTGAAAAACACTTGTTTGCTGTCCCATGATGTCACTCCTTGCTCTCGGTGCTGCACCAGCAATCAAGGTCTGAGTAGTTACACCTGTTTCGGCTCTAATTACTGGGAGTCGCTGCACCAGGGAAGAACAATATATATTCCTGGCTCTCCCAGTGGGTAACCACCAGATTCTTGAAAGCCATTGTGTGAGTAGACCATCCAGCATTCCTTGCATTAAGCTCCTGATCACGACCCGTCTGCATCCTGTTTCTCAAGTTGGCTTCTGTGTTCTGGACATCGACCTCCTCCCTTACCTATCATCCTAGCCAACTTGTCTCTGCCCGTCTAGATTTTCCTGCCTATCGTGTATGAACCAGGCCTTGACCTTGGACCTGTCTCCTGTCTCTGCCCCGCTTGGAAACCTCTGCCAGGTGTGTGTGACTCCTGGTAGGGATTCTCTCGCCTGGATCCCAGATTTCCCTCTTGCCTAATCCTTCTGGAAACCTCTGTCCTGTAGACTGTCTCCCTGTGCATGACCACAGAACTGACAATGGCTACTCCATTAGCCTTTGCCCTGCCAAGCCACGCTGTGATTCGGATCAGTCAGTCAGTGATCCAAATCATTCATATGGAGCCAGTATATTCAATCATCAGAGGCAGTGCAACCTCCTTGCATCTGAGAAGGTTTGTGGCTTTTATTCAGTGCATCATTACTTCCACTGAGTTGTTCTCGGTCAGTAACCCTGCTCTTCTCCCCACAGTAATTCCTGTATGAGCTCCCATCAGTTCCTGCTCTAACAACACCAGTTTATTGACAATAAACATCCTTAAACACTTATTCTCTGTGTCGGCTGAATTATCAGGTCTCCAGACTCTGTCAGGGAATTACAGCAGTGATCTTTTTCAGACCATTCCACACTTCAGCTGGGTCGTTAACTGAGAAGCTGTTCCTTAGCTTCCTGTTGTATCTTTTTAGGCTGCCCTGATGTCTTTGATCAGTTTGTTGCTGACCTGTTTATCCAGCATCCTGTCCTCACTGATATAAGCCTCTTCCTTTCAGATTTCTCAAATATAAAGTGAACCATGATGTACCATGATTGTATGTGTGGAAGCTTTTAGTCTGCACATATATCTTCTCACTAAAAATGATGTAAGAAATGAAAGTCTCAGCAAGAGCATAGGACCACGTCTTAAACGTCTGTAACATCTGCATCAAAACATTGGTTTTGTAAAACTTTGAAATTCCTTGCTACCAGTAATCAGCCTATGCTCTGTATCAAAGCTGCTGCACACAAAAATAGTAAAGGCAGTTTACATTCTGTGCAATACATCTGGACAAAATCTTTAGAATCATTTTTCTTTTACGTGCTAGGTGTGTAACTGTAATGTGGCTTTCAGAGAGATACTTTTGTAGGATGAAAATCCCTGCAGAAATGAAGTGGAAAACACTTTATATCAATGCACCTGGGTTCTCCTTAATCTTGGAACAAGTCTCCTGTGGAGACACTGTGGCACTTTCATCACAGTGTTTTGAATAGTAAGTATTACATAACTAAAGTAAGTAAAGAGACAACAGCCCTCAGAGGTAAGACAGTGAAGAGTGTAAAGAGGCAGCAGTGTTTAGCTGACAGTTAAAGTTACACAAATTGTAGCTTTCAACACTGTCAGCAATCACAAGAGACCTTGACAAACCTTTATTGGCACCACACTAAGTCGGAGCTGAAGTGAGCTGAAGAAGGAAAAGAGCATCCAGGCAGTACACAGGGAATTGCAGAGCACAAAGTGATGCAGTCACACTTCAGACCCATTTTCTCTTATCTTGACCCCTTCTTCAATAGATCCCATTGTAATCTTTAGGAAATCTCGGTTCTGTTATAACATATTCATCCCACTTTTCTTTTCACCTCTCATTATTCCTAAGATTTGACTGCATGTTTAAAATTCTTTCTAAGCTGCTATAATAGCATCTACTTTTCAGCCGCAGAAATCAAGAAATAAACATAAATCCAACATAAATCCAATGAGATTGAGAGTATATGATAATGGGAGTCCCCAGCCAGCCAGTGGTGTGTGCCCTGCCACGACAGGCTACATTTTAGTTACATCTGTGCTCTGTTTCCACTTGGCCCTGACAACGTTATTCTTATCATTCTCCCCAACTGTATCCTCTGGAAACCACTTGCATTCACAATGAGCATCTCCACAAGGAGAATTCTGCGTTGTTGTGCCTTCCCGCCTACATAAACAGGACACAGGGAATGCAGCGGCTCAGCAGGGTAGAGAAAGAAGAGTGAGACAGTGTGGCGGAATGACAGAGAGACAGCAGGACGACGGTACTCTGTGATGGTTTGTGGCTGATGTCTAATGAAACAGTTTAAAGGACTGCAGTCGTGCATGCGTGTACTGATTTAGCGTACTAAAATAGAAGCCATTGAAATGAACTCCCATGTATCATGTTAAATTCAAGTAAAACGCACTCTAATCCGAATGCAACATGGGAAAGCATATTGGCAATATACATAAGACACAAAAATGTGGTAAAAACTTTTAAGAAATGTATCCTGATTTAGTATTAGCTCTTAGCTCTACATTAAAACTGGCCCTTTAACGTTTTGACATTTTGTCACATTAGCACCACAAATTATCTACATTTCAATATATATATTAGGATTTTATGTGACAGAGTGATATAAGGTCACACATATATTTGAAGTTGGAGTCAAGGATAATGCCAAAGAGTTTGATGCAGGGTTAGGTAACAAAATAAACTGTCCCAAACTTTGAAAATCTCACACAGCACTATTCACTTCATCATCCAGAAAGCAAAGGCATTACAAAACTGCAAACCTACTAAAACATGACAAGCCACATAAAAGCACAGACCGTGCAGTGAGACCATGAATCACAGAAGCTGCTAGGAGGCCCAAGGTAACTCTGGAGGAGCTGCAGACATCCACAGCTCTAGTGGAAGAATCTGTTAAGAGGACAACCATCCACACATTCCACACAACTGACCTGTTTGGGCTTCAAATTGTAGCAGGTGGAGGTTCACTTCCATCTGCTACAATGGTGTGATCTACAATGTTGTGATCTGGATCAAAGTATCCATATATTATATATGTATAATATATGTATCCATATATTAAAATGCCCAGCAAAAGGCAAGGCCTGAGTCCAGTGTGTGAAAAGACTTGAATGTGATGTTCAATTTTGCCTTGGATCCCATCTGACTGAGCCTACAACATTTTTGCTAATAATTGGTAACATTTTCAGTCTCCAGATGTGTAAAGATAGCAGAGGACTTGTGGCTGCAACTGTAACAATGGGATGATCTACAAAGTAAATTTACTCATGGGGGTAAACAACTTTGCATACCACACATTTAAAAAAAGGAAAACTATGTATCTTTTCCTTCCACTTCACAGTTATGAACTACTTTGCGTTGGATGTCTCATATAATTACAGTAAAATACAGTATAGTTTATGCTTGTGATTTGATCAAATAAAATATTCAACTGGTGTAAATATGTCTCCAAGACATTGTAAACTAGTGCCTTTTGAGTTGTGCTGCATAAAGCAAATCCAAACATAGATGCATTCAGCCACAGATTCTTACTTAAATTAATAACTATTTGCAACACCTGGATTACACAGCTGCAATATCGTGTGCAATATTAATATCACGAAGGACTGGAATGCAATATTTGTAGAATATTGTATTCCAAGTGTCATAAATTCATACATTACAGGCAAATAATATATTGTTTTTAGCTTGTTGGAAGAGGGCTTACTGCTGTAGATGCCCACACCTGACAAAGACGATACTCCCTTGCTGGAACTCATTCACATTATGCTAATCCACCTGCTCGATACATTTATTTTTTAAATTTCCTCCCTTCTTTGAAGCACACTTTACCAGCTTTGCACTATGTGTCATCAGATCAGCCTGTCAGGAAAAAGAGGTGAGAGAGCCAAGATACGAGTTTTGCTAAGTCAGCTTAAGCTTAAGTCTACTCCTGTATAAAATCCTCAGGGGAATGTATTGGATGAAAAGGAATTTAGGTTGCAAGAACCATAAGATTAGAGACTGTTTTGTCCTCTGCGGTGTCTCAGTCTTAGCTTGACCATGGCTGGCCTGAGGTCAAAGCCAGAGTGTCAAAGCATTAAAGAGCCTCTGACAAAACTGCAGACTTCAGACTTATTTCGGATACTTTTTCCTTTCAATTATACAGATTAAACAGGGTCAGTAAGGCCAAATAGTGCCATAAAAGCCATTAAAATCCTTGGAACTTGTTATATTGCAACGACAAACTTCAATGTAGTTTAATGGGATTGTATTTCATAGACCAACACAAAGTGGTGCAGAATGCTCAGAGGGAATGAAAAAAAGTATGAGCTTATGGGTCTCAATTTTTTACATCTAAAAATCTGGAAGGTTCCACCAGAACTAAAACGTGCATAGCCACTTTATTTGACTTTTTTTTTATTTATCAACAGTAGCTCTGGTTGCATACAAAGTTTTTATGAAAGGTTATCATGTCCTGCTGGCATACGACATGAGTTGTTATAGTACATAGTACATAGTTGTTATTTAGGTGTTTTATGCTTTGTTTTTTTCAGTTTGTTAGTAAATAAAGCCTTTTGTGTTTATCTATGATATTAACGGAAGTACTTACCGCACATGTGCAGCAGGGGTTAAAACAAGGAAGTGGCTAATGGCTATTAGCATCTCCCAGGGAAACAATGAAGAAAGGTCCAAGATCCAGTGAAAAAAATATGATTCCAAGAGGAAAAAGACTAGAATATCGCTGGAAATACAGCTTGACCTTTGGTGTTCACTGAAGCGGACGCTAAACCTGTCGAGGCTCAGATGTGACCGCAGAGTTGATTGGTCCAGCATTATTTACAATTGATTTATAAATGAAGCAAACCGGCATATAATAGTTCTGTGATACTGTCACTAGATGTCACTACATCTGTTTATATTTGTTAATTGCACCAGAGAGAGAATTATTTTTTGGTTCAAAAGGGACTATCAAAACACAATCAAGATGGAGGCTTGTTGTATATAACCTTATTTTATCATGATCAACCAGTTTTTGTTCTTTCTTTATAAGCATATTACGTGGCTATATTGCTTTAACATACTTTGCATCATTTAACAGGTTATCTTCCAGACTTTGTCTGCCTTTAGCCCCATCGTGTCATAATCTGGCCTGTCTCCATCCTGCCACACCTCCAGATATTCGTGTTAATTAAGACTTATGGACTGCACCTGCGAGCCTGCCTCTCCGCTGCTCGGCAGTCAGGCTCATACCACACACCTGTTTCCTGCTCTTTAAAAACTCTCCACAAAGCAAGAAAGTACCAGATTATTCAGGCTTTCAATGAGTAGATGTCCAATGTTCTTCATGCCCTTTTACCATTATAAATAAATAATTGAACTGATGTTTTGACCACAACCGTGATTTCTGAATTTCACTTCCATGCCAAGCTCTTGTCTCTAGGAAATAAGACTTTTTCAAGTTAAAACTTGTGTGCTGGTGTTGTGCTTCAGTTAAAGCCTTCCAGAAAATTAGTCTGAAAGTGACTTGTTGTTTTTTGTGTGTGGACTCTTTATGCACACCATACAAACTCAAAAGAGCATGCTCTCCACAAAGCGAGATTTTGATGCTCTTACGTTACTCACAGAAGGATGGTAATGCATGGGTTAAAGTTCTCCTTCGTTGCGATCGTTTTCTGTCAATTGAAAAATGAGAGCAAACAACAGATCCACATGGTTCCGTTTAAACTGTTTATTCAAGGTTTTAAACTGAAGCTGTGCTCCACCATTGAAACCTGGCAGAGCCGGAACATTAACCAATCAGAAAGAGAGTAGGGCGGCTCTTTGCAAAGCAGATATATACCAGATGCACTTATATCCATGGCCAAACGTGTGTATAACCAGAAGGTTTGCATTTATGCGTTTATAGCCAAGCATGACCTGTCCCTTATGATGTCTCAGCCTCTTGTTGACTTGATCAAGTCGGTTGTTGAAGATCAGAGAACACTTTCAAGACTGTCAGTATCAAAAGCACATGGCTCTTATCTCTGCGCTCCTGGCATTGCTGCCCAGTATAAAACAGAATTGTCGACCAAACTGCAAAAACAAAGGTGTTTTGTTTAAATGCAGATGAGTCAATAAAGGCAAATCGAACAGAATTATTAATGTACCGGTACGATACTATGATTATGGCCTGAGTAAAGTGTTGACTCAGCATCTGGTCTCCAGAACAGTCAATATTACACATACAGTAACTATCACACGTTGAATAAAAATCAATATAAACCTACACAGAAAAAAATGGATACTCTTTCATTTGTATAATAAAATTATAAACTCTGTCAAACTAGCAAATAATCATAAAATCGGAGGCAACCAGATTTTCTGAAGACGTTTTCAACACCTATTGAGGAGTCTTTGTCAATTCTGGTGGCTCGCGCTTGAGCAACCTGTAGTTGGTGCGCTGCTGTTTTTAAGGACATGAATGTGATGAGCCGGATAACTAAGGATTTGCACAGGCATCACTTTCCTGTTGTCTTCAGTATTTCAATAGTGTAGTATTCACATTTTAGTGTAATATCACATTTTATTTCCAACCACCTTAAGATCACCCTATGGATTAACATGGTACTAAATAAAATAGTAAAAAGATAAACAACATAGCAAATAATTTCAACTTACATTCACTTGGAACAATATGAAAGTACGAAATTTACGAAATGACAAGGCTGTGGTTGGCTTTGTATGAACATAGGATTGATTTATATTGAATGTGGCAGGGACCCAGTGGAGTTAATGTACAGATGTGAAGTAGATGATGTAATGATGCAAGCTGCTGTCTTTTGTACTAGCTGCAGTTTATGGAGGGTTTTCTGGGGGACAGGGAGGGAAGAGAGTTGAAACTGTAAAGTCGAGAGGTGAGTGGATTGTGGACTAGTTTGGCAAAATTGTGAAGGAAGAACTTGATGCTGCAGAGATGAAAGTAAGTCAACCAGGTGATGTTATGGATGTGGAAAATGAAGGAGAGAATGAAGAGGGCTGTCCAGGATGATGGCAAGGCTCGGAAGCTGAAAGGTGGGCGATCTACAGGAACTGTCAATGGATATTTTAAAATTGCCAAATTTGGTTAAAGTTGACTTTGCACCATAAGCAAGTGTGGTACGTAATGTGGCATGACGTCCATGGTCCCCGGAATATATGGGCTGACTAGAAAAAAAATTAAGTTAAGTTTACTATTTTTGCTTCAAACCCTGCACTAATGTAACCCACGCCTGCCTCTCGTCAACCGAATCTCCTCTGCAACTTTTTGTATTCCCCTCACATTTTGCTCCGGAGTGTTTTGTTAACTTGGGACAATACCAGGCATCAAACCTGTTATTGGACTCTCTCTCTCTCTCTCTCTCTCTCTCTCTCTCTCTCTCTCTGTGTGTGTGTGTGTGTGTGAATGACAGACACACACACACACACACACACACACAGCACCACCGACACTGGGAACCGATGGTGAACAAACCATGGCACATAAACGAGCGCACACTCAAGTCAAATTCTCGCGCATACCCACGTGAGAAATAAAAAAGGGGGACGAAAAAGGGTCAGAATGAGCTCTATTTAAAAAAAAAAATTCTCCTAAAAATGACTAAACATGAATTTTCCAAAGGATAGTGTATGTAAAATCCCAGGTTATGACTCCTTTTAGCTTCTGCTTTCTGGACCATGACCTTGGGCTATTACCCCAACTCCTTGGACTTTTGCCTTGCCCCTTGGATCAGTCTATTGTGTTTTTTGATCCAAAGTGCATCACCCTAGCCTGTCTCCTGGACTTAGATCTGTTTTGTCTGCAGTGAGTGAGCCAGTTTGCACCACCATTAAGGTATTGTGATAGCTCATGCAGAGAATCTCAGTTTGACACCTTGATTTTTGACATTAAACGCAACGTTTAGATCACTGTGTCTGGCTCTTATATTGGGTTCCCTGCTTGTAAACTTAATAACACTTCCAGCTTCCTATCAACTCTCATCCGATTATCTGTCCATGTTGTGGAAAAGTTATTTCCACTGCATGATGCTGCCACCTCCACATTTCACACTGCGGTGGTGTGTAAAGATGGGCATTTTGTGAGTATTTTTGCATGTATAGGTGGAGAAGTTTGATATTGATCTTATTTGAAATGTTTCCCACGTTGCTTGCAGTAAACTGCGACAAGGATCTCTTATTGCATTCTTAACCCGCTGAGGCTTTCACAGAATCGCTGGATTTAATTATACACAGCAGACTCTATTTACATATAGAAATCTAGATCAAAATTATAACGAAAGGAACGAGTCAGGTTAGGAAACAAGAGACTTTTTGAATTAGAGAAAACTAGACTTAGAAAGTTTAAACTCACTTAGGGAATATAAACTATGAGAACATTTAAGAGTAAACATTAGCAGGCCAGAGAAAGGCCAAATGTTGATTTATACAACTCATGAAGATTCATTAAAATTGTGAGATGAGCATGAAGCTAAGAATGGCAGACTGTCTGCTGGCTGTCAGCGTGGCCACTTCAACAAATTATTCTCCTCCGTCTTAGCCTCACATCAGCCTTTTCTTCTTGTATGAATAATTCATCTGCTTTCTCTTTTCAGCCATCCCAATGTCAAATTGAGTGAATGGCAAAAAAATAATAAAAATTCCACCTATAATAGTGCAAATATTAGCATTTATCCAAAGTATAGATCAGAATATTTTAGCTTTTTATTCAGAATCACAAAGCTGTTGTAAGAAGAGCCTCAACAAGGATCTAAAACAATGCAAAACATTAGACCATGACGCGCCTTCTGTTTGTGTTGATGGGGGAGCCGCTAAGTGCTGGTAGCATGTTCCACAATAGTATTTTACCCGCATGCCAGGAGATAGGTTTCGTTGGTTTCTCATTTCTGAATCACATTGCAGAGATTATAGAAGCACCCACTGTTTTGCTGAGAGACCATAAAAGAGAGGCAGAAAGCATTAGGATTGGAGATCTGTTTGCCAATTACTTTGCCTTTTGTGTAGACACGGTGTGAGCAAAGAGAGGAGAACATCTAAAATCCCATATGAAGAATTCATGTGATTGCCATCATGGTGCGAGGTTTAGTGGTATCCTCGCAGAATGTGTTCACCTAATTGGATTTTCACAACATTCAAGTGCAGAGCAAGAGAGAAAACATCGTGCGGGGGGTGGGGACATCAGAGGAGAGAAATGAAAATACTGGGAAACGTGTTCATCTGAAGACATTTTACTTTCATAATATCTGTACACACTTTCCTTGTTCTATTTCTTCAGAAGACGAGATTTTCATTTTTAGTAAGTTGAGCATTGTGCTGTTGAAAGTATCTATAAGATAAAGCACAGATGGTTGAGCTCATAAAAGCTGCCTCGTTGTTGCCATTTAGTTGTTGCCAAATGATGAGCTTTGGAGCTGAAATTGACATGGTTGACAATTTACGAAGACACAACAGATCCCTATACAGTAATGTTACTTAGATTATTCAATTGTTAAATGAAACATGTCTATACATCTATAACTTAAAGGGATGACATCAGAGAAGAACAATGACAACCAGTGAGCACATATAACGTATTTTTCAGACTATAAGTTACACTTTTTTTCATAACTTGGCCGATCCTGCTACTTAGTCAGGTGTGACTTACATATCAATTTTAAATGGTAAATCATGCTGATCAACATGAACCAAGTGTGAAATAAATTTGTCAATAAATATGTCTTATAGTCTGGTGCAACTTATATATGTTTTTTCCTCTTTCTGGAAAATTTTTTGACTGATGCGACTTATAGTCTAAAAAATACGATACTAAGGGAGATATGGGCAGTAATGTGAAAGCAGGTGTGTTAATCAGGAGATAGTGTGAAGCAGCCAGGGCCAAAAGGAGGGAGGCTGAGGTAGCAGGACTAGTTGACAAAAATGGAGCTGAACAGACATACAAAGAAAACATCAAACCGAGGGGAAAATCTAACAGGGACCCCACAGAAAATAATACCCGAATATACAAAGAACAGAAAACAAAATTAAACTGAGAAACCAAATACAAATGAGTGAACCAGTTGGACTATACTTTAAGGAACATGAAATAACAGGAACATAAAAAAGCAGTAACAGAGAAACCCAAAAACCTAAAACCCAAGGGTCGTGACAGAGGCTACCACTGCAGACAACCTGGTTTTATGTTACTGGAGATCATATTTTGATAGATTTACCATTGGGTTTTAATCTTAGAGCCAAAGATAATATATCAAATGTATACAAAAAAATCTGATATTTCAACCTACTGTATTGATTGAAGTCTAAACATACAGTTATAGCTTTAAAAAGCAACCCACTCTGCACAGTCTGCTACTATAGAGAGAGCTGGTAAGCATCACCTTCTCACATATATTTAGTGTTGAATTGGAATAAAAACATGATAATTTCTTCTCAGTCTAATGTGAAAACATATAAAGTCATTGAGTATAAGATAGTTGGAGCAACAATCCCCTAAGCGAATATTTTGTTAAGCTAACATTGCCTTCAATTTAAGGAACTAAAATGCAGTTAAAAGGTGAAAAGACGTCTACATAATGTTGACCACTGAAATCTAAATTCCTTTAAAGATGGTTGATGTTCATCCAATGAGCTAACCAAGGAATCTGACCAGATTTATTAGTTCTCCACAATGCTGACAACCCATAACCTGACTCCTCCAGCTGTATGTCGCTCCGCCTAGCTTCACTCACATACATCTGGGACATCGCCCATAGAGAGTGATTTCTCCAACCAATTTTATTGTCTGGCCAATCAGGACGCAGGGCTGGAGTTTCATAAATGTGACGTAGTGGAGACACGACCATGACGTGAGACTGTTTTGATAGCAATGGCGGCTCGTCGAGGAAGCAAGCGTTAACATTGACGCTGCTATTTCTTCCGTGTTGTCCAATCTACCTAATATTGTTTCATTAAAAGAACATCAGAGAACGGCTCTGAAGGCTTTTGTTGGTGGAAACCATGTTTTCGCCCTTCTACCGACCGGATTTGGCAAGTTTTGTTTTCCGGGGTGCGTCCGCAGCGGACATCTTGTTGGTTAGCAGTTATCGTGAACCATATTAGGAGGCCATTAGTCCTCAACGCGGTCGGCCTGGGATCGACTCCGACCTGCGGCGCTTTGCCGCCTGTCTTCCCCCCTCTTCCTGTCAGCTCACTGTCAATAAAATGCGTGCCACTAGAGCTGCAAACACATAAAAAAAAAAAAAGTGTTTTTTTTCCTGCGTCGCACTTATCAGTGTCACAGGTTGGCTTCGGTGTGAGTGGTTGAAATAGCACGTCGATAAAGATGACAGACAAGTGGCTTATCCAATCATATGCAAGGATTTTTGATAAGGCCCAGCCTTCAATATAGGCAATTCCTATGGAGAGGTCCCAGATGTATGTGAGTGGAGCTAGGCGGAGCGACATACAGCTGGCGGAGTCAGGTTAGACAACCCAGGGTCCAGACCAGGAAGCAGATCGGTAGTTTAACACAACTCTCTGCATGTTCTATACTGTTACCCACCCATTACCCCATAGAGGCAGTGTCTTTCCCACGGCCAAAACCAAATTGATTAAAAATCGATCTAATAGGAGCAAATCATGAAAACCTCATAACAATTAATACTACTCAACTTGAACCACCAGACAATTAAATTTGGTATGAGGTCTCTCTCTTCAAAGACCTTGTTAGTTAATTAATTACTGCCATTAACTTCTCTAACATAACATGGAAAAGTTTCCTGGATCAACATGTGCTTCTGTACTTTTTTGTGTCTCTGCTCTGTCTTCTCTAAACCCCAGTTGGCCGTGGCAGATGGCCGTTCACACTGATTCTGGTGCTGCTGGAGGTTTCTTTCTGTTAAAGGGGAATTTTCCTCTCCACTGTCACTACATGCATGCTTTTTATGAGGGGTTGCTGCAAAGTCATCGACAAAGCAGATGACTGTCCATTGTAGCTACACGCTCTTTCTGAAGGAGTGAATGCTTGTCAATGACTCAATGCAATCAGCCTGGTTTTCCTTAGACAGAAAACCTTTTGACCTTTCTGTCTGTATGGTTTGATTGAATTGGCTTTGCAAAATGCCTTGAGATGACGTGTTGTGAATTGATGCTATATAAATAAAATTGATTTGAATTAAATAGCCCAGCCTGACTTTCCATGTTTTTCTAAGGCAAGAAATGGTCAGTGCGCGTTGGCTTCGGGGTTAAAGACAAGCACTGGCCAATACTAAAAAGACATAAAACATGTCCATAGATATCTAGAGTTTGGAAGAAATGCACTAACAGAAAAGCTAATTAAACTACAGACTTTGTTTTATTTATCAATCTCCATCTGCCATTCCACATGAAACATCTAGAAATGCTGGCAGAGCCAGTCAGACATATTTACAATCTAGACAATACACTAAGAGACTGCTGTTGCAGCTAGAGATGCTAACCGTGCTAATAGCAAAATAAGGTTAAATGTTAAGGTTAGTTTAAAAAAATTACACCATGATATACGTCTTATTTCATTTCAGAACAGTAGCAAATTTTTGTTTGTTTGAGATATTTTTTTTTTTTATCTCACACAAACACAAGGTACAAAATTGCCTCAGCTCATTAATACCAAAATACCAAAATACAAAATACATTAGACTTGTTGTCAGTGTACCAACCCTCCAGACCACTTAGGTCTTCTGGCTCAAATCTACTCTGCATATAGAAACAGAACTAAACACGGAGAAGCAGCATTTAGTTCTTTTGCTCCACTTATCCTAAACAAACTCCCAGAAGACTGTAAAAGTGCTGAAACCCTGAGTTCCTTTAAATCTCTTTAACTCTTTCTCTGTATGTTTTTTTTTCTTATGTTCTGTTGATGTACAGCACTTGGAATTGTCTTGTTGCTGAAATGTGTTGTACAAAAACCTTGACTTGCCTAATAGACAGAACTTTTTACATAGAGAGGTTGCTTAAATTACACTGGTACGAAGTGATATATATCACTATACAGCCCCAGACTTGACAGGAGACACTTTTGTGGAAATACTCTGTCCCACCCACACACAACCTTTCCGCACCAGCTCTGCAGCTAAATGATTATTCTAAGGCTAAATAGGTAATTATTAATCTTGTGGGCATAGATTGCTCAAATACAGCAGACAAATATTGTATTTTTATAATTGCTTATGAAACATCGGAACAAAAATAACACTACATGGTTAAGTAAAACATTTTTGGATTAGGAAAACATCGGCATCAACAATGTAGGCATTAGGAGCTGAACCCAAAAATGCTGGGTCACACCATCTCTACATTTAGCATTCTAATAAATGGTACTCATTTGGAACAAACCAATGATGGCCATTTGAGGATTTTCCCACTCCCACATCCCCCTTACTTTGCAGCCATAAAGTGACTATCTGATATTTCAACTCTGTCTTGTATGGAGGCCAGCAGTCAGGCACAGACTAATCGGCATATAAATGTAAACAGAAAGTGTTTTCATTCTGAGCACAAATGCTCACAAAAATCAACCATTCTCTGGTGAATGTTCCAGTGCAAACAAATGCATATCTATATATGCTTATGAAGAAATACCCATATGTATGCATCCATGGATAGTTGGAGTTTTTACTTAAACAGAAATAAGACACTCAGTAGCACATTATAATGAGGTAATGCCCCGATGATGCTTTTGATAGTTTAAACCAGTTTTACTTCTTTAAGTTACCTTATCTTAAAATGTTCACCATTGTTCACCCTTTCAGTTTCCTTTTAAGAACACATGAGATATAAAGAACTGTGTGCCCAGAGAAAATGAGTAAATGGGGATTTATCCTGTAGGGTCCAGCTCTGCTGCCAGCACACCGATCCCCCCTATTGATGGGTTCATGCAGCTTTCTTGCTCAGAAGAGTCAAAGGTGCAAGGTAACATGGGGAGATCTTGCATGCAGCCACATTCTTTCAGGTTTGCGCTCAAGTAGCTTTACAAAGAATTATAATTATAACACCGTATTCAAAGCTTCTATGAAAAATTCACGTCCGGAAAGCATGTGGATGTGAAGTTGAACCAATTAAATATGTATACAGACTGTCACCTTGGAGCAGTTATTGAGCTATGACTAAAGTCTAGCAATGTGCGAGCTTTTCATGTTTTTTTTTTTTGTTACAAGTTTGTCTTGTCTTTCCTTAGGCACCTGTAACCATGTGCACATTTTTTGCTTCTGTTTCAGGATATAAACCTCTTATCTTGACCCAACTGAAACCAAAACCTTTATTAAAAGAAAGTTTGATTGGATTTTTCATTGAGATTAATGTCTTCATTGCACTTTCTGTGCTCTATAGTAGACACCATACTGACCTTGAGTCAGCTTAAAATAATTACTTTAGTGGATTTAATTTTCTTTTTGGCTGTGGTCAATTTTATTATAGTAAACTGCAATTTTGCCATTGTAACATTAATTTAATATAGATGCTTTTTTTCCACTTTTCATAGTTTCAATATTTTTAATGTATTATCAATGCTCCAGTAAATTTCATCAAATTTCTTCTCTTTTTGTACATTTTACGAGTAGGCCAACCTTTACTTTAAGAATCTTCCTGTTTTACAGTGTTCGATGCAGATGTGTTCAAAGGAGTGCATTTATGGGTGGCATTAACATTTTAGGGAGATCTTAGGGATGCAAAATATTACAAGGTGCCACATTCAACAGCAGTGGTCCTGCATTCAAGATTGAACAAACAGTTTAAGAAAAGAAAGACATTTTAGGGAAAACATTTGCAACTTTATGCAGAAAATAATTGCATCACTTCCTTTCGAAGGTAAGAGCTTGGTGACTGTTTGTACAGAGTGGTTCAAGCCAACACAAACATCCCTCTTTTTTGTGGACCCATTATTGATGTTTGCCAACCCCCTTAGTTTAAATGCAACATCAGCTAATGGATAATGCCCTAAGCATCAAAATTAAGATGTGTCTGCTCCCCTGGTCTGTGAGTACCTGGGAGAGTGACTTTAGGTATGGTATTAGTTTTATTGATGTTTAGGCACAGCAGAACAGGGCAGTGGAATACAGCTTTTCTTTCAGACCATCATTCATCTATGTATAACTGACCATGATGACATTTATTTGCAATTAAATACTTAGTCTTAATAAGCTCCTTTCTGTTATAATAGAGCAGAAGAGAATTAGAAATAACTAGAAAGGCACTTTGCCAACACTGTACAATGACATTTTAATCATGTTAATTGCCACTTGACATCATGACTTGGGACTTTTCAAACTTTAACTCCTACAACAAATTGGTTATTGGTCAATAAACAAAAGTTGCGATTTTAGTTCAAAACAATTATGTGGTGAACTATGAACATTAATTAACACTTTTTTTATTCAGAGGTATCTGAGTACAGAGGTCTCAGTACCAGCGCACACCAGACTTAACAGTAGTTTAATTTTCTGGAAAAAAACAAAAAAACAAAAAACATGTATCCTATGAAGTGTCCCAAAACTTGGTCCTTATGCTTAGTATTCAGCCTGATGCCAGTTTCTTAACTGTCCCCCCAAACCCTAGGATTATTTACAACAGCCCATGGCTTCCTGTCTGCTCTCCCATATCCCTTCAACCCCTGCCCCACCTCCAAGAAGTCTCCTCTTCCCAAGGGGCTACGGGAGTTGGTAAAAGATAAGCTTTGTGTTGTGGCAGAGGCAACTGACACCGCTTCAACAACATGAGGATTTAGCCCGCAAGCATGAAACCTAATACCCTGCACGTGCAGAGAATCCCTGATGCACACCCTCACCCATCTGCTCATGTATACCTAAACAGGAATGGAAAAAGTGCACGAGGTCCCACAAAAACACAAATGTCCACGCTTGTGCAGGCACATTCACTGGATGAAACATGCATAACAGTGGCACCCAGGAGTTTGCACAAAGACGCAATAAAAACACCCCCCGGCATGCCTTGCTCTAATGCTCACAAAATTGGTTTTAATTGGTGGAGGAGAATAAATCAATGCAAATCATGTTCAGAATGCTGGTGATTGGAATGAGGAGAAAGGGGGCTGATAAAAAAAAAAAAAAAAACTGAGAGCAACAACCGCTGCCAGATCATCAGACAAGGCTGCTCCTGAAATAGGAAAATAACTGTTTACTACCTCTCCTGTACTATAGCTGTACAAAGACATTTTAAGGGCATACTTTAGATCTCAGTAGACCAGAAGACAATCTCAACAAAGAGAGTAAATAAGCCCTATAAGTCATAGGGAATCCACAGAGAGGCAAAAGGCCCCAGAGCGCTCCGTGATTCATCCCTCGCCCGTTCACCCGCAGATGCTTTGATGAAAATTAGCTGTCAGTCTATGGCACTCATCTGATCGACACAACTTCTTCTGCAGCTCACTGACCTTTACGGAAGGAGCAGGGGAAGCACAGCCGCCCACCTTGCAGCCAGATCAACACAGTAAGAGATAAAACAATAACAACCTCAGACGCTCAACAAGATGACACAGCACGGAACTCGACTTCCTGCTGAAAGACATGACTGGAGCAGGAAGGGTCGAGGTGTATGGGATGGAGCTGTCTGCATGTGGTGCTTCTGATTGTGTCTCAGGATGTGTGTGTGTATTTCTGTTAAAGAGATAAAAAAAAAGCAGTGGCTTAAAACATCAAATGACATGTGGGAGATACAATCCGAAAGCACAGACCAGAGGGATGCTGCTTTACAGACAAATCAAATGAATCAAATCAAATTTGACGAATAGAGTACAATCTCCTGTATCCGCCGTCTTGTTATCAAATGCTCACAAAATGAAAATTGCTTCTCTTCTCTCCAGTTACTCCAGCAGGGTCCATATGCTTAAAAATATTCAATTTACAGGCTCACCAGGTAAAATCCATTAAAGCCAGCCAGTAATGTCAATTGAATTAGAGCTGCTCCATATAAAGCATGGGATCTCCCTGTTCTGTTAGCTGAATGGCTCTGCTGGCACCTTGTTTGGTAGCACAAGGCAAATGGGATTAGGAGGAGACACGGGCCACTAATGTAACAACATAATTCTTTAAATCATACAGAACTACTGCGAGGCCAATACAGCCTAGAATAAGACATGATGGTCTATTAAAAATCCCAGTCCACAACCGTCCACTCCCTGCATCTGTTTTCTGGTATAGAATGATTATTCGTTACTCAGTGGTGAAATTTATTTGTACCCTTAGCAAAACAGGCCAATGCATTCACAGTGATATAAGATAAGCAGCTCTAATAAAATAAAATGACTGTATGACTGAATCAGAAGTACACATGCCCATAAAGGATATTAGCACTTTACTATTAGTGTTATCTGGTCTACTGTTTTACCAAACAAGGAAGTTACAAATATATTTTTCTAAAGGATGCATGAATGAGTTAAAAATAAGAGCTGACATTATTAAATGGTCCAATAAATAAACCAGTACACTTAAAATATACTAATTAATTTAAAGAATGGGAAATAATTTTGTGATTTTATATGCCCTTGTTTAAAACATACCTTTTATTTTCTTTAACACATTTTATAATTTAATTGACATACATATTATGTTTTTTTTATTTCCATCATATTTTTTTAATACTTTTAATCACTACAAGAAACCTTATGGTTTATTTACTGGGTCATTTATATATTTTTGCTTTTATTTTCAATTCTGCCATTTTCAATCCTCCATTTTCCCCTACTTATTGGTTTTACTTTAATTCAGAAAAGTTTATTTTTTCCTATTGTTCATTTTTATTACTATTATCTAAATTTTTTTGCTCTTAACTAGAAATTACCCTAAGCTTGTAAACAGTTTTTGCCGGGGTATTGTAAATGGTATTGAGTATTTTTCTTACTATCGGTATGGAGTTTGAAATTTTACTATCATGACAACCCTAGTACCAAATAAGTATTCAGAAGTACAAACCGCAGACACGATAACCATTTACTATTGAATCTGAAACTGTGAATAACAAATAAACTTCAGCATCAGTAAACCCACCCCTTCCCCCACCCAACCTATGCCAATGTGGGAGGATAGTAATGCCCCATTAAAAAAAATAACTAGCACTGTACACTATGCTATAGTAAGTCAGCAAATTTCATTTATTTAGTTTTTCCTCTTATAACAAAGCTCTGTTCTGGTAAAAGGACTCTTTTAATTTATTTTGCAGAAGCTTTTCTCATGATTGGTTCTGCACCCAAACTAATTTTGACATAGAAGTTTTGATCAGAAACAACATTGGATTTGCATCACCAACAACTCGATGACCTTTCGTACAGTAATAAGAAGTGAAGGAGCACCTCTCCCCCGCCACATTTGCACTGCTGCTGCCGTGGCTGCATGTTATGTCTGCAATGCCATTCTAATCAACCTGCTCTTCATTGAGGCCGATTTTTAATGTCAAAATTACTGCGGGGTGTGCGTATTACTATAACATGACTCAAAGGTCTTCTGAAGAGCTGATTGCTACCAAAGCTGGTGTTGCCCTTGGACCATTGCCAGGAAAACATATTATTCAACTCTGACTGAGTGACACTGTCTATTACATGCCAGGCGATGCCGTAAGCAAAAAGAAGAAGCTGTGTGGACTTTGCCCATACGTCCACCAACCAGAAGACAACTGATAGTCACATCCAACAGATCAGCAGGCCTTATGCTCTTTTTCATAACCAAAGCTGTTGAGGATTCTAACTCTAACACACAAAACAACACACCGACATGTGCATAATTAATACTGCACTGCTGTAAGCACGGCAAATTCTCCGCCATACTTTCTTTGTGCGACCTGACTGAAGCGTGACAGCTCTTCAAAGAAGCAGCTGAGGAAAAGGTAATCATATTTAACAGGTTTCGGAATATCTTGAAAAGAGACATCTTACCTCAAGCTTTTAAAATCTTACTTATCAAACATAAAAGCCTGCCGAAATCAAAGAACAAGGCTGTCTTTTCAGGCTCAGAGAATTCCATACAAGAGGAAGACACCAGTTTCATTTCCAGCACCAATAACAGCAGCAGCTGCAGCAACCAGAGGCTCATTGAGAGTTCAGAAATATGCATGTTTTCAGAAAGAAAGTAATTACAAAATATACAACAAGGAGAAACCACCATTGATGTTTTTGCAGCAGTCTTATAGTTAAATTCCTCTCAAAGAATAAAAAGATTAAAATACCTATGCATGTTGGGGTATTCTTTACCTTGACCAGTTTGTCTAAGCTACAAGCAATTGCACCAAATTACAAGACCAGTCATCTTGTTTCAGCTAAGCAAATAAAAAAAAAATCCTTCTAATGTCAGCTGACCACATATCCAGCCAGTAAGACCCAGTGGTGCTAAATAGCAGCATACCTAAATTTACACTAATGGTAGGTGCAATTTTCAGATTAATAAACTCTAATTAATTTCATATCCATTGAGAGCAAAAACACAAGTAATGCAGTTATTTGTAGAGTTTGATACAAATTAATGCATTAAGGGATCAATGTCCATCATCATAGCAGTCTCCCTCTACAGCAAGTTTCCAACTCCACCTTAAAGGAGCAATAAGTGATATTTCACCACTAGGTGATGCTTGAGCACTGGCTGTAGACCAAAACAAAATGTGTATCAAGCCGCACCTCTCCTTTCCCTTCTCACGCGACGCCTCCTATGCGCATATGTGTGAAAGACAAAAACACAGCAAAACAGCCTCACCATTCAGAGGAACATTTCAAGTGTAGAAGTAAGTCCCTTTATAATGCTGTTAGCAAGAAAAACATTTTGATCAGCTGGGGTGCTCTCCGTCATGTTGCTCCAACGCTGCACTCCTCTGATGGTGGCATTTTAGGGCTGGGAGGGGCTAAGCCCTGAATGGCAGCTGTTCACATGCACGTACACGCACACTGGTGCATGTACATGCATGGTCTGGCCCGGGTATGTAAACAAGGTACTGGAGAACAACACAGAGAGCTGTGGTGTGGCGTCATACCTTAGTCCATCTGAAATACTACTTGACTTAGTAGGAGCCTCCAGGGTACACCCTGGACACGTCGCCAGTCTATCGGGCAACACAGAGACAAGCAGGACAAACAACCATTCACGCACACACTCACACTTTTAGAGATAATTTAGAGAGGCCAATTAACCTAACAGTCATGTTTTTGGACTGTGGGAGGAAGTTTGACATTACAATGAAAATTATTTTATGTAAAGAATACCTCTATTTGACCTGGCAAAAAAAGAAGTGAAGTTTATCAAGCCACATTTAAAATGTCTTACATAATTAGGGAACTCATAACTTGTGGGCCATTTACTCATCTAGAAATCAGATGAGTGAACTTTTAAACACAAAGTTTGGGAATCCCCTCTGTTTTGAGATACATCAGAGAATAATCTGTAAAACAATCCAGCTCAGAAGTATATATCATAATACTCATGATTAATGATGAGTATGCTACAACCTGTTAATGTATGCAGACTTGCACTGATATATTTTTAATTTAAGCTGTTATATGTAGCTCAGACCCACTCTTCTAGGGGTACCTGAACAAGCTTTTAGAACGGGTCCTTTAAGAGAATTTCTCCCTTTTTCTACAAACTCCCTTCGATAAAATTCTCTATTGCTGGTAAGGTACTAACTACTGATGAGTACCTCACATAACCTAAATTCCAAAATATCAAAGCTTTTCCTTCACTTTTGGTTACTGTTTTCTCCTTTATGGATATTAAAATCATATAGATGCATCCAGTTACACCTGAAGAATTTTAAATGCTCGCTCTGCTGTTTTTCAAATCCTTTATTCAGTTCAAATTCGTCCTAACAGAAAAAGTCCCATCAAAATCTGCATGTGGAAAAGATTTAGTGCAGGGCTGCTGCATTAGACTGCATCAGTTTCAGCTCAGTGTTCCTAATTAAAGATCAAGACAGATTGTGTGGACTTGATCAGCAGGAGACTTGCCCACTGAAAGGTCATGTGTTTTTTTGGAAGTTTTTGGGGGTCTGTTTCTCCATTTGCTCTTTCTCGCTTGAGATCTGGACACACAGAGTTATTTAAGCAGCACAAGGGGGAACTGAACTATTTCGGTGGCATTAATGTTGTCATTTGGCTGAAGGTCTGCATCTGAATGAAACAGAGGTGGCTTGTTGATAGGGGGCGCTAAGGTGCTGTCCCCAACAAAATCACAGGAAAAAAGTGTTGACATGGTGAACAGAAATTATAAAATAAAAAGATAATTATCGCATCTTTTCGCTCATAAAATATATATTATATTTTTTTAGTATTCCCATTAAACTTTCGGTGTATTTATTTCTGTTGTTGTTGTTTTTTTGTGTAGGTCTCCTAATTTTAATGTGATCATGCCCGAAGGCCACCGGACAGATCAGTGTGTATGTACACTTCCATGTGACTTCATCCTGGTCTCTAATTGGTTACTGAAAGATTGTTGTTGGAGCACAGTACTCTGAGCCTGTGGGCAATCAGCACATTTTTTCTCATTCTTCAACCAATAAGATCAATTCATGGTCCCTGTCAATATAAGTCACACCCCTGGCAGCCTAGATGCACGGATCCAAAGGTCACAATTACGAATGCACCAACCAGACCTGAAAATTCAGCAGTGTGCAAGTGACTGTGGAGGGATTTATGTTCAAGTAGAGTTTGTTGTTGGATGGAAAAACAAAACTAAACACAGAATCTGCATAGGGAGACTTGGTGGACACAGCATCACGCTGTGAGGATGCTTTTCTGCAGCTGCAACAGGGAAGCTGTTAAGTGTTCATAATAAAGACAAAATATGATCCTGTAAGAAAACCTGCTATAGTTTTTCTCAGTTGCTTTGATACATTTCTGAGATCAGAATTGAAACTCTCAAAACTACTTGTTCAACTTGCACATCATTGTGTCTGTTGTGCACATTAAAAAGCTGTTTCTCATTTCTTTGAACAAGCTGCAAATGTGTTGGTACATCCATGCAAATAATTATGTACAATTCTCTGCTGTTTCCTACATTATCAATTGTTTCTGATTTGTTGATCAAAATGTATTATAGTGTGCGTCTCTGTTGAATAGTCTCACGCCCCACAATATTTAGGCATTAGCTCATCGCATAAGTCTTTTCATGCAAGATGGTTGAACAAGTTGTCATAAAATGTCAAGCATATTTCTACACATTTCCATTAGACGTCTAAATCTGTTCTGAAATCTTTACTTTCTCTATTGAAGAGACATCACGTGTGTGAAGCATTAAGTCAACCAGTTTTCTGAATAGCTCAATGGCACATCTCATGAACCGGCAACCGTCAAGTATATATATATATATATATATATATATATATATATATATATATATATATATATATATATATATATATATATATATCTGGAGCACAATTATAACACAATTATGTTGGATGGGATGTGGTCAACAGCCAGCAAGAAAATGGACTAAACTTTTCCAGTCATACTGACCACTCAAAACGCTTCACCCAATCGCACTCCCTAACACGCACACATTCATACACAAATCGGTAGGCTTGGAGTACATCAACATGTGACAGGAGATTGAGCCTGCAACTTTCCGATTGCAAGACAGTTACTCTACCCTTTGAGCCACAGAAGTCCTCACACAAAGAAGAGCAAGATGAGAGTCTAAAAATAGATACTGTACTTACTGCCATAGCATTGTACATGTTCTATAATACTGTATTACATATAAGTGTATAATGGAGCTGGAAGCACGTGAACCACTTCTCAACTTCTTCTACAACTTCATCATCCAACATTGATGAGGCTGGCTTCAACCTAATGAAACACAGAAGGCGTGGTCAAAATATCAGTGGCCACAGCGCCACAGTTCACGTGCCATGCTAACAGGGCGGTAACATAACCATGGGTGCTGCTATCCCTGAGAATGGTGTGCTAATGCATATTCGACTTGCCAAAGTAGGTGGAATCATGAGGCAAAAGTCTGCGGCCCACAACAGGATAGTGACAGAGTTCCTTTCACCCTACTCCCCATTCCTTAACCCCATTGAGGAATTTTTCTCAGCATGGAGATTGAAAGTGTATGATCACCAGCCACATGTACAGATGACCCTACTGGGTGTTGTGAGTACAGCACACCAGATGCCTGCAGAGGATGGATAAGACACTTTAAAAGATTCTTTCCATGCTGCATAGAAAGAGAAGTTATTTGTTGTGATGTGGATACAAATTTGTGTCCCAACAGACAGGAGGGGTAGGAAGACTGCACTGTAATTCCTACAGCACTGCATGCACAGTTTTCCTTGAAAGAGAGTGTCCTATGTTCACATTTCTACTGTTGTCTTTTCTTCTTTGTGCTATGCAGCGTTGCCTTTTCTTTCTGTATCACAAAGGCATGGTCTGTAAACAAGTTTAAGTACAAACAATTAAGGTGTAAATGTGAATTTGGTCCAGTCTCTTGCAATCAATCTCCAAAATACACAAAGGTGCAACTTACAATTTACAATACAATTGTCATCAAAACATTAGCTATATTTTACATCACAACATCCCTCCAGGGTACACTGTCATGTTGACAACAAGACAAAGCGGACTGACAGTCTTGTCTGTGCAAAATGGACTTGCCATTCTGATGGCACTGACTTGCTCATTAATACAGATATTTACATTTGAGAGATGAACCTAGAATTTTGAGCAAGTGACTGACTTTTGCAGGTAATCCATGGTGTTTTATTATCCGTACAAATTGTTTTGAGAAATGCACCGACTGTTTTGCAAATGTTGAGGATGATTCAAGAAATGTACCAAAGCGGGGGAAGAAAACATCAGTTCAAGGTTACCCAATGCTATAGAGACAAGTATACCAAAACAACAAATATACCTTTGCTTTAAGAAAAACAAAACACTTAATAAAGCAGTTGTGTCTAATATCAAATAGACATAATGTTCTGTGTTTAAAGGAAGGCCATACACTTATTTTATTGGTAATTCAATAATTGATGTAAATTTCAGGGCAAATGTATGACTGACTGGAATTACCACCTCTTTCATGAAAACATAATGACGTCGGAGAGGTAGGGAAGGGATGGAAAAGATTAATAATACTCTTAATTGCCCTCTGTCTCCTTCTATAATTTTTCTTATCTATCCTTCCCGATTGAGAATCCAGTCATCTTTCTTACTGACATCCTATTGTCATTTCAATGTGTTATCTGTGGGCAACCTTGAGCCGATTCATTGCAGGTATTTTAAACCAGAATGGCCACAAAGACACACACATAAACACACATCCCCAGTGTTTCCAATCACCACAAAATGCACATTATTTGCAGCATGCCTCATTTCACCTTAGCTAAGGCTATTTACTCTGACTGCACAGTGAGTTAATGAGACAGCAGCAATTAATTCCACTTGTTTACAAAGTGCTGCCATTGAGGTAGCTGAGGAATCTGTGAGCAAGGACCGCACAGTGGCAGTAAGAAACTGTCCAAAGGCAGGTGGGTAATGTTAAACCATGTGTGCACACATTTGAAACTGCAAATAAACTTCACTTAAATTAAAGATGAGGATTTGAAACACATTGCAGTTGTCTCTGAGGGAACATGTGCCCGTTACCGGTTTAAAGTCATGGGAAGGTTTAATAAAGTTACAGTTTCACAACAACAAAAAGAAAACAAAATAAAAGTCCTTCATACAGTTCTTGCTATTCAAAATACTTGTAAAAGATGGCTTACTGAGTTTTCTGTATGGAGCAGAAAGCAGAGCAGTGCTGCTCCTCTGCTGCACGCTGCTTGTAAGCTGGCTGAAAGAAGGCTTTAATAGCTTTAAAGGAAGAAACATTTATCTGTTTGGAAATATGTCGAGTCAAGAAAGACACAGAACACCATGATGTGGACGATAAAATAGTGCCACCAATTACTTTGATTAAAGTGTAACTCACCCCCATGTTAAAGCACATTTCTGCCCACAGACAAATTTGAAAAACTCCATGAAAGTGGGCAAGGATATACGGGAAGGAGAGGGGGGCATTGAATCATGGAGAGTGAGCAGAGTTCTGCTGGTAGTTACGCCATGGTTCACCCAGGCTATGTGGAGCCCAGCTGGACTGAGCAGCTGACTCTAGTCGCTGACTCAGTGGAGCCCTAAAGCGATGCTGCTGCGGCAGTGGAGGACTGGATCGGTCCAGTTATATATTATATTTATTTCCCGCTTTGTAATCCAGGCGCGATCACCGGCAGCTTTGCACATAATGATTAATTTGTAATGTGGACATGAATTATGGTTGATTTAGAGAGGGAGGTTCACAGCAACTGTGGTGAAGTTAGTTCTTGGTTGGACAGTTGCCATTCACGCTCCGCGGAGTGCGAATATCCATTGCCCATCCCAATACTAACTTCACCGCAGTCTTTCACCAGCCCTTTCCCTGCTGCCTTGAGACACTAACAGCAGAACAATTGGTTGCTTTGATGTAAATTTGCCAATAATACATAAAACAATGGTTGGTTTGTTTTTAGTCGCTTTTTTAAGAAAAAAGAGGATTTGATAAGTGCAACAGTGCTCACTATGGAAAATGGAGGGAGCTGTGTTTTAATTCTTCTTTTTTTTTAAGACCAAAGTCACTATATCAGAATTACGTCATGTCAACCGTAAGCAACGTTAATTCAAAATTCAATGCAAGACCACAGTTTAACCTTAGGGGGCGCCACACTGATGATTTTAGACAAAAGCAGGAGTTCCACATATATGCACCAAATTTTCAAAAATAATGACAAGAATATGTAAACAGTACTATAAGACAACCATGATAACAGTTTAATGGCAAAAAAAAATTGGATTTGGGGGTGAGTTACCCTTTAAGGTAACCCTCAGAGATACTAAGTTAAAGGGTTTGGAACTAAATTCAAAAGTGTTTTAGACCCTAAAAGTGTTTTAGACTCCAAAGTGCCGTTCTTGAATCCTACACTATGTTAAAGCTGTAAGGGGTCGCCCAGTCCTGAAAACCCAACCACTTGCAGTTGCAGTCAGAGCAGGGGATTTTCACTGCTCTGAGTGGAGACTACAAATGAATTGATCATGCACAAAGCCACCACTGGCTGTTCTCATCACTGCAATTGCCTCAACCAAAGATTAAGGCCAGACTGACATCATTGTCTCAAATTGCCACTGAAAGTTGTTCTACTCCTATTTTCTTTTCTTTTCTTTTTCCTTTTTTTTAAACTGGTAATAAATGTGCTTAACTACCTTGCAGGCTCTGAGCCATAAGGTTATGAACCAAACCTGACTAATAAAACTAAACTGAAAATATCTTTAAACAAACTTTTAAAAACTAAAAAACAGCTAAGTAACTCCACCAGCTACTCTCCTTTGTTATCTAAAGCCCTGATAAAAGACAAGTGTAGGATCTGTAACATAAAACAAACAAGAGTTAACAAAAGAGTGTTCACTTGCTGTTCTAAGCATAGACAGTGTGTTTTTAGTTACTTTATGATACAATATTACATATTCCTCTGAATATTACACAGTTGCATGCAAATAGTTTATCATGCAAATTAGGGAATGGCGTCACTACCAACTTTAAGTGACTTTTGGGTCAGCCAAAAACTAATTTTCTCATTGAGGAGTTAGCAACAACAGCAAAGCTGTTTAGACTTTCACTAGGAAAGCTATGAGCAGCATGTCCATAAAGCAGGAGACTGCCGGGTGGCTACCAGAGCCAATGGTCCAATATCAACCTGTCTAAAGACCTGAATGGTAAGATGGGATCATTACTCTGTGCAGGAAGTACTTGTTAATTAATCGCCCTGATTAATCGCCCTGATTAATCGCGATTAATCACATTGTATTTACAAACTCCAAGAATGAATTCAAAAGTAGTGTAAAGAGCACTTCTATTTTAATGTTCTGCTGCCATATGAACAAAAGTGTTGTAACATTTGTAGCACTTATCAGTAACACATATTTAGTGTAAAGCTCAACTTAAACATGTAAAACAAAAAATAGCAATAATAATAAATTAAAGCTTATTGCCACTGACAGGGAATTCTCTTTATGGGGAAAAATCTACCAAAAACAGGCAATCTGAGGTAACAGCAGGGAGCAGCATTACCATTTTATGTTCAATACCAAACTTGGTATAACTTTAACTTGGCAGTGGTTAAAACTAACTTGTTTCTGTCATATTCGATGCTGGAAGAACTTTAAACTGAAATGCTTGCTAACTCGATATGCTTGCGTTGCTTGCGTTTATTTGACGTTAACACGCGGTTTTTTGTTGTTGCTTTCTCGCGTGCATATAGTGAATGGCAGGAAAAACAGGCAAAAACACATGGATACTTTGAAACGAGAAGCGACTTCACCGACGGCGTCGATGCAGACCCCCCCGCTCCGCTCCGCACAAAACCTGTTCCGTTCGCCAACTCACCGCCTCGCCTAAGCAAATTCCTGCGGGAACACCGCCTTCCCCATGTCGGGCTTAGTTTTTTCGGCCAGCACTTTTCTTCCTCTGAATCCGAGGCTTGGCTGACAGCGAGGTTATTGGCGCATTATCGCCACCTACTGTTCTGATTCAAACTACCCCTAACGCAGCAACAGACCTTCACAAAATAAAAGCATGTGAGCAACATGCGTTAACACGCGTTAAAGAAATATTGCCGTTAATAGTCTAATGAGTTAACGCGAAATTAACGCGTTAACTTGCCCAGCCCTAATTAATTATTTATATTCTTGGCAAAAGCTGACATAATGGATGCTTTTCTGTTTAAAACAATATCAATTAGAGTAGGTTTATCATTTAACACTGTTAAACAAGAAAACGGAAATATTTTTACTCAAGGTTATCGTAAAGTAAGAATCTAATATTGGCTGATTCCTATCTCTTAGTGCCACCTCTAATAAACATGTGACCACATAATATTCACATGGCACTCTTTCGGAATTTGCAGCTTAAAGTGTCCTCTGAGCTTCCATAGGCGTTAACAAATGTACAACAGACATGTTCTCAAACATTATAGAGACAGCAGCAACCTGCTTGTAATGACATTAGTCTGGATGTGTAGCAGCATGAGAGGAATGCTGCAGTTTGCACAAAAATATATTGTAGTCTATTTACTGAGGCTCAGGAATACGAGTATGACTGACGTTTCCGTCCTCTGCTCAGCAGCAAAGGAGATGGGGACGTCACGCAGTAAAGTGCCGACAGAGCAGGAAAGCGGGATCCAGGGAAATTTGCATTTTAACAGCAAAAGTACACAAAAGTGTCAAGTGCCTCTGCCATACAAGATGATTCACTAAAAGTGGGGATGAGGTGAGGGAGAGTTTATCTGAAGGGAGTCTGACTTTGAAAACTGATTGAGAACCAAATTCACATAAGGAATTATACCGCAGAGGTTATAGGTTGACCATTTTAAAACTATTTCCACATACCCTCACCCTCTTTAGCTGTCAGAAAGGATGAAGAACACAGATGATGTAACGGTAATATATAAAGGGTTGAATATACATGAACGCTTGTCCTCATTTTTCAACTATTACTATTAGTATCACTATTTGCTATAACCACAGATACACATGAAATTAAAATTGTTAATGCTATGCAGTTGCAATGCAGATTTTTATCAATATTAGTCAGTAAAAACTTTCTAATTCTCCTGGAGCTGCCCACCCAGGTTATCTAAGGTGCGACACATAATTAACCTAAGTGCTTTTATTTTCAGTTTCCAATTGCTTCTTGCACACTTGAGTAGTCACATCACTGTTTACTTTGGGAAAATGTGTAGATTTTCTGATTGAGTGGAGAAGCAGTTGGATTTGCTCATTTGAATTAATCAAGCTTGATTAAAGGCCAAAAGGGCTGATGAGCAGTCAGGATATGTTCAGAGTTTTAGGAAATTTAAAAGTGCTTGAGGTAAAGGTCACTGAAAACTTTTACGGCTCGTATGGAGTGTAAAATAAAATTTTGGCAATAAATCAGTAAATTGAGTCTAAGTACCAATATATCACTCAATATGGCCAAATAATTTTTTATGGGTTTTCTTCCTGTGTTGTGCATTGAGTAAGTTGAAATTTTAGTTTAACTGAAACCCAATGTTAAAGATTTTAATTTTTTTTCAAAATGCTTCACAGGACCTCAGCAGGGTTAATGGACCATAATAATGCATTTTCAAAGGGCCTCTCTTGTAGAGAAGCTTACAAGTGGCTTACAGTTTTTGTCTCATTCAAACACTAAGCAGCATACATTTTAGTAAGAGCATATTGGAGTGTAATTAATTTCCAAAAAAAGAACATCTTCGCACATGTGCATGAGGTGATAATGTTCCATTTCCCAGAAATTAACATTAGGAGGAAGGGGGTGAAAATGGCGAAAATAATAATTTTGTATTTTAACTAACCAAGGAGTAAGGGAGATATTTTATTTTTTGTTTACAAGTAATTGCTAAAAAAATGTAGCAATACATTCACAGCTGAACAGAAAAAAATATTTCTTAAACTGGGTTCATGAAAATTATACGAGAGTTTAACAATGTTTTCAAGAACTGAGAATATCCCCTCTTCTCATTATATAGGTAATGGTTTCAGGGATCAGAAAATGTGTTTCAAAGAATCTGTAACCAGTGTGGAATCAGCTGAGTCTAAAGCACAGTCATTTTCAATACATTAGAATATTATTGAAAGGGTCATTTATCTCAGTAACTCAATTCACTAAGTGAAACACATTACACAGATTCATTTCTCAGGCTGTCATACCAACAGAGCTGTGTGCAGGTTTGTGCATGTGCCTTAACTCTTCTATTGCAACGTTTGACAGAAAGGTGTGTCTTCTCACCTGAAGCTTGTTAAGGTCCAATCAAGAGGAGCTTAAAGAGGAGCTGATTCCCTAAAGTAGATGCCAGACAGTTCTTACTCGTCAAATGGAAATCCGATCTCCTTTAGTTGTTGCTGTTTCTAATGCTCCAAATTTACCTCAATGTTGTCTCCTTTCCAGACGAACCAGCTTCCAGTCTGGTGTGTTCTGTCAATCCAGTCATCTGCCTCCTTGCCCAGATTAGAAGTATTCCTGCCGCTGGCCTTCACAAATATTGCAGCGAGTGTAATCTGCATCGCATTTTAGAAAGTGGAGCCAATACTTTCAATCACTTTCTATCAGCCATGTTTGCTTTTTCTTTCAGCCATGCCTGCTTTGTTAACTGGACCAGTGGCTACTGACGTCATTACGCTCTTGTGAGTCCAATGCTGCGTTCATGTCTGGCATGGAAAATCACCTACCCTTTCTCTCCCTCATTATCACAACAATGCGTTTAGGTATCAAAACATGGTACCATTTGATTTTATGCTAACGGGTCAGTATATATAAAAGAACAGAATTTGGTACCCATCCCTACCTGCCGTTCCTTGTTTTCTCCCCCATTTATTCTACCACTTTCCTCTCACTACTTGTCAGGCCCTCCATTATGCTACCCTTGTTCTGGTTTGCTCCTTGTATTTTCATGGTCCTTGTCGTCGCCTGTCCAGCCTGTCATTTTGTTCTCTATAAAATTATAATACACTTCACCATGTGGCTCCCAGGCTCTTGTTTGCACTTCGGTCCATCAACTAAAACACCAAACATAACACTCACCTTTCCGGTCTACCCAGCCACACTCCACCCACATTCTGCTGGAATAAACAACAAGTAACATTACCGACTAGTGTCACACACCAGAACTTGCCTTCCTCAGCCCCTGTGGATATACTCACCTCTCTGGAAACTCCATTGTCTCAGCAACGGTAAAGCTTGTGCTTCTTCTTCACCCTTATTCTAAATCATCTAACCTCACTTCCTGCAATAACCACTCACTTCTCCCCCTCAGTACCATCTCAGATTCCTCCCAGAACCGGGAAGAAACTTTCAACGTTCTGTGTCGTCTGTAGTTGTTGCCTGCACAAAGTTCTCACTTCCAAACAACATGACTGATGTTTTCAAGTCTTTATTTCTGTTAATTATTATACTTTTCCAGTCCTATTTTGTGGAAACCACACAATGATGGATGTGTAAAAACAGAAAAGCAGTGTTGAAGATCAGCAGCTCAGTTGAAGGATTGTATTTATTGTGTTATCACAGGAAGTACAGTCTCTGCTGGGCCTTCTTCTGAACAGGGTCTATGATGTGAAGGGACCTCCTCAGGTCCCTAGAAAGGGTGGTTTCTGGGAACCTGAAATAATCCAGAGCAAACAGTGTTGTCGAGGAAGCTGAGGGGAGAATGGCAAGGGGAGGATGAGTGGGGGTTCAGGTGAAGGGTGAAGTCCGGAAGTTTACCCTCATCTCTCCTGTCTTGAGCAAATTAAGTTCCAGGTGGTTCTGACCAAATTTCACAGACGGGTCGGCTGAGATTACATCATTTGTGTACATGGAGAAGAGGAGTGGGGAAATAATACACTTCTGGAGAGGGTGCCAGTGCCCTTGTGCAGTCTCTCCTCCAGCTGCTGGTCATCCTAGCTGATGATGCACTGAGACGTGGAGGCCCACATTTTGAGCTGGTCAACCTTTTGGTGGAAGATGCCTGAGTTGATGGAGCTTCAGGCCAAGATGAATCCACAACCAGGATCCTGGTGAACATTTTGCCTGATTAGCAAATTGCAGGGGTCCAGCAGGGGTTCTGTGGTATTCAGTAGCCTGCAGGTGTTTAACTCCCACAACATTGTGTTTCATGGGAACTGGGATGATGGTGCTGCACTTGAAGCACAAGGGAAACTCACACAGCTTCAGGTACTTGTTGAAAATCGGAGTGAAGATGGGGGGCCAGTTGATCAGTTCAAGCTCTCAGGCGCACACCTTTGTTCTGTTTTAGGCATATTTGAATGTATTCTGTCCTGGCGCGGTGCATATATTATTATGTTCAGTTTTCTCTATTTACTGTTATTTTTTTATTATTATTATTACACCCCAGTATTTGCTGGGGAATTGCTTAACAAGGTCATGGAGGTCCCGTTTACCAATTTCCGCGACCACGCCCTATTTATTTCTCAGAACAATTTTGTAGTCCAAGCTGAAGGACGCCAAAGCTGCCAGGGGATAAGTGTTTGGTTTTGTGAATATATATGTACTTACTTGTGACCAAAGAAAAACTGCGTTGAGTTTTCTAAATGTCTTCAACTGAAAGAAAGTGGCTGGTACATGTGAGTCATGTACCACTGTGCACCTTCTTGTCCATTTATGTGTATGAGGTACATTCATTGCCCTAGTTGCACATGGAGAAACTAAAGATGTTTTTCATAAACTTTTCAGTATGACTCATTTTGCTCTTCTGTAGATTTTCTGCCATATTTGAATTGTACAGATACAATGATGCCGTGATTAAGCTTAGAGGACCTCTAGTTTCAAACGACTGTAACGGAACACGAAGACAATGCGTATTAAAAGATTCCTGCTGGAAAGGTGATCAAAAAATCCATAATCTCTTTTATTTCCCCCCAAGGTGACATCTGTTTTAAAAGAACTCTAATCTAAGCGAATATAAAAGGATCTTTAAAAAGCCATTTCGCTGGCTTTTGTTGTGTGTGCCTGTGTGAGTGTGTACTTCCTCCTCTGGTGTCCTCTGCCCCACAAAGAGAAAGTAGTGGTAGTGATTATGTGAAAAAGGTTCTTACAAAGCCTACCCTCTGAAAAAGAAAAACAGCTGAACCTTTACCATGCTTTATGAATAAGATCAGATCTTTTTTTTTTTTCAATTGAAAATGCGGCAAAATGCTCTAATTTGCTGACGTGAGCTTTGGTGCAGATCATGATGGCCCTTGCCAGTCATTCTACTGTATCTTCTTTCATTCATTTTCAAGTTGCATAATGAGCCTGCTTCATTATCTGTTAAAAATTCAAATGAACTTCTTCGTTGGAAGTGAGCCTCCTTGAGCTCAGTCCGGCTGCAGTGCTCAGGCTCTGCGCTCAGCTCGTGTGGTAAGATCACTCTTATCCAAACAGGCAGGCTCATCGCTGGCCCTCTGTGTGGATAAGAGCTGCTGCTGAACACTCACTGCTCCACTGGCACGGAGTAGTGACATCCCTGTTTCCTTTTCCTCAGCCGGCTGGTGCCGTCCCTCCTCTGCGCCTGCTCCTTTGCCCCTGCCCCTGGAGTGGGATGGCTATCTCAAAGTATCAACTGGAAATTTGATGGATGACAGGTGGAGGCAGAGGGAACAGGACTCCTCGGGGCCCGTCGGGCTCGCTCCCTCCATCCATTAGTTATCCATTTAGTGCTGTGTGGGCCGGCCACCCCGATCACCACCACAGCCCCCGCCTCCCCCGGACACGCTTGAATTTTCTGGCCAGTGATGAATCCTTAACCTTCCAGCTGTAGGATGGGCTCCGGCTCCTTTCACAGGAGAGACGGAGGCCATCACGGTTCATTTCTCTCAGTCCTTAGCCACTTAGATGAACTACTTTTCTCTGATTCTCTTTCTTCACTGTCAGATCACCTAATAACACAGGAGGAGCCGTCATATTCCTAATTTCTCTCTGTGTTAAATACGCATTTGCGAAGGACAGGACTGCTCTCTGCGGGATAGGTGCTCCTTTTGGACTCTCTCAGCTTGTCAGATTCATTGCTGATCACCTGCGAATCATGCTACTATCCAGAGGCCTGGTAAATTCCGCAACCTGTTGGATAAACCCTCCGGCACATCGATCTGGCCCGGAGATCAAAGGAGGAGTGACAGGCAGAAAAGATCACAGAGGACCTGCTGCGAACTGATCGATGGTAGCGCTTCAGCCCTTTCTGCTGCCTTAACAAGGCCCAAACCTCTGACACCTGCCCCGGGAAAACTCATGTTGAACATAGAAACACTGACGTAGAAGACGCTGAATGAACAAGTAAAAGCTTGTGACCTTTGGAAATGCCAGCCGGCTGAATAACACAACTAAATTTGGAGGTGAACGAGAAATGCCAGAGTTTTGTCCCTTCTTGGTGAAATCCCTAGATGTTGGGGTTGGAGGATGCTCCATACTGTATGTAGCTCCAGAAGACTGGAATCAGAGGGGAAAAGCGCATGTTTTTTCCAATCATAGGAAATATTAGCTACTTCAAATGATCTTTACATGCAAAAATAATTAATCCCATAATATATCAAAAATCAGTTCTGAAGGATGAATCCTTTACTTATACCTGGGAGTGACCAGATCATACATTTAAATAACTGAGGTGGTTCTAGGTAATTATACAATGTTTGATTTATTTTGCAATCTAAAGATGTACTCATAATTAAGGACTATATTCATAATACTAAATTTAGCTGTGTTTCCTACTGATTTAATTAAGTTAAAAAAAATAGATTAACACTTCTTGTTTATTCCCCCCTACTATTGTTCTCTAAACGTTTAACCTTCATCACAATGTTTCTGGTCTCTCCAGTCAATTATAGAAAGGACTCCTTGACTGAGTATGCTCAATTGAAATAGCAAACCTTAATATTAGGGGAAAAGATTTTGGGTATGAAGAAAGAACTATAGCCCATTCACATCAAAAGGCTTTACTGTGATCCAGACTTTGTTGCGTCACCTTTCAGTAAAATGTACCGGCTCTCTTGACCTGTGCTTGTCTCCGGTCTGGTTCTCATCTCATCCTGGTACAGCAATTGCTTCAGTGGCAAGTCCATCGGATACGTTTTTTATTTGGCTGGGCTTAAATTCTCTCGCACACATCTCAGCGGCTCTGTCTGAGCTGCAATATGGAAGGGTAACGTGACAACCAGTAATTAACCAATCAGAAGAGCATTTACACAGCCAATATACAAGTGTGAAGCCAATTTTTTCTACCACCTTATTTAAAG